>NW_017672308.1:148106-159785 GCF_001879085.1 Nicotiana attenuata
TTTTAAACATAAATGATTAGATAAATACAACTTAATGACAATAACAATCGATATATATACGACCCAACACAGCCCGACCGGGGTGCACAAGTCACGAGCATCTAAGGAAGTCTGAACACGACCACAGGGTCAATAATATACAGAATAAAGTTTAGAATCAAAAGACGAAGTCCGGTGCCGCGAACGCCGGCGGTCACCTTGCTTAGCTACGATAGCAAATCCTCAACCAGCACAAACTCGCTACCGGGTAACCAATACCTGCATCTGCACGCGAGGTGCAGGGAGTAAAGTGAGTACTCCAACTCAGTGAGTAATAAAGGTAAATAATAACTGAGCAGCAAGAAATCACGAAAGGCACTCCATCATGCTATATAGAACAGTGCTACCCTTTGAGAAAACAGTAAAACCGTAAAATCCTTTAGAAAATCTATCTGGGCTCAGTTAAAACCTCTT
This sequence comes from Nicotiana attenuata, assembly GCF_001879085.1. Classification (NCBI taxonomy): domain Eukaryota; kingdom Viridiplantae; phylum Streptophyta; class Magnoliopsida; order Solanales; family Solanaceae; genus Nicotiana; species Nicotiana attenuata. The sequence continues at coordinate 148,560 of NW_017672308.1, forward strand.
TTGAAAATGTCGTTTTCAACAGTTAAGCAAATGAATGCGAAACAGATAGTGCAAGTCAGCACATAAGTCACCCCCTCGGGCACAGCACTCCATCAACAAATAATACCAGGGTATCAGGGAAGCAGTGCAAGAAGTAGCATAGAAGCCAATGAAATGCGAGTGCTGAATGTCATGACACGTAATACAAACAGGAACAATTGCATGAGTGCAATGCAATTCATATGACCGCTGCGGCGTGCAGCCCGAGCCATCCATATTTAACGTCGACGGCGCTCACTAGGGGTGTGTACAGACTCCGGAGGGGCTCCTACAAAGCGCAATATCAAGCCATCTCGTGGCATCAACTAGGCCCTCGGCCTCAAAATCAATGTAACATCGCTGCGGTGTGCAGCCCGAGCCATCCATAGTCCAGAAATGCACATGTAACACTGCTGCGGCACGCAGCCCGATCCATGCTCAGTCCAGAAATGCACATAAGCCACTTGGGCAATACAACATGGTAGTTCTCAGCTCAAAACGTCAATAAAATATTGTTTCAGTTTTCAAATCTTAGAAAAATGGCTGAGTTTGCAAAAGAGTATTAAAACCTTGGACCGAGATCAAATAATATGCAAAGTAATGCGAAAACAGTGATATCAATCCCTGAAGGATTCACATAGTTGGCACGAAGCCCAAACATGGCAATCCACCCAAATTATGATGATAACAAGTAGTTTCAGTAAAATACGTAGTAATTTCATCAATCGGGACGGACCAAGTCACAATCCCCAGCGGTGCTCTACCCCACGCTCGCTATCCGGCGTGCAAGTCACCTCAATACAACACTATGATGTGCAAATCCGGGGTTTCAAATCCTCAGGATATCATTTACAATCATTACTCACCTTGAACCGGTGAAATCTCTAGCTCGCGACGCCTTTGCCCCTCAAATCGGCCTCCATGCGCGTCGAATCTAACCAAAATCAGAGCGAATACATCACAATATGCTAAGGGAACAATACCCAATCAAAAATAATCGAAAAATAGCAAAGATCTCGAAACTAGCAAAACCCGAGCCCCGGGACCACTTCTCGAAAAATTACAAAATTCACATCATCGGATTCCTTATCTCGCCACGAGTCTAACCATACAAAAATTATCCAATTCCATAACATTTCGACCCTCAAATCCATGATTCTATCCAAGAGGGTTTTCTATACTTTCCAACAAAATTCGCGGATTAAACACCAAAACTAGTGATAGATTCAAGTTATACAACCAAAATTGAGTTAAGAATACTTACCCCGTTGTTCTCTCCAAAAATCTCCCGAAAAATCGCCTTATCCGAGCTCCAAATCATCAAAAATGGCAAATGGGACGAAGTTTGGACTTTATTCTGCTGCCCAGGGATTTGTTCTTCGCGTTCGCGGTCCTCCTCTCGCGTTCGCAAAGAACAAAGTTCCAAAAATTCATTTTCCAAACTCTGCTCTGATAGCCTCTAGTGTAATGGTCATAACGTTTTACACACAACTCCAAATGACTATTATAATATGTTTCTGGAAACTAGATTCAAAGAGCCAAATTCATTGTAGATTGAGAGATACGAGCCTCCAAAGTAAGACCTGCGCAACAGAATTGCCTCTTCTTCACGAACGCGAAGAACAAAACCCCAGAAGCCAAATCCTTCTTCCCGAACGCGAGGGGACCTTCGCGAACGCGAGGAACAATACCAGATACCAGCTTCAGCCATTGCAAAACAGCCCGAATTGATCCGAAACCACCCCGAAACACCCGAGGCCCTCGGGACCTCAACCAAACACGCCAATATATCCCATAACATTATTCAAACTTGTTCCAACCTTCAGAATATTCAAAACAACATTAAAACACCAAATTTGCATCGGATTCAAGCCTAACAATTTAAAGAACTTCCAATTTCCATTTTTGATAAAACACAACCAAACCATGTCCGAATGACATGAAATTTTGCAGACAAGTCCAAAATGACATAACGATGCTACAGCAACTCTCGGAATTCCATTCTGACCCTCGGACCAAAATCTCACCTATCAACCGGAATTCGCCAAAATACTAACTTCGCCAATTCAAGCCTAATTCTACAGCGGACCTCCAAAATCAATTCCGTTCACACTCCTAAGTCACAAATCACCTCCCGAAGCTAACCGAATCACCGGAAATCACCTCCGAGCCCTCTAACTCATAAGTCAACGTCCGGTAGACTTTTTCCAACTTAAGCTTTCCTTAAAGAGACTAAGTGTCTCATTTCCTATCAAAACCAATCCAAATTAACTCTAACACACCAAATACCGATAACGAAACATGAAGAAGCATAAAATGGGGGAAACGGAGCGGTAACTCATGAGACGACGGGTCGGGTCGTCACATCCTCCCCAACTTAAACCAACGCTCGTCCTCGACCAATAGCTGAATGACCTTACCAAGCATATACCCGGGGTGATCCCACGTCACCCTATCTCGAATAGGCCCGATAACACGACATAGCTGAAATCTCACAATCCATCTAGACCATAAACCGTAGAACCGCATTGCACTTTCCGAAATCATACACAAGATCAGAACCTCACCTCTATACTCACGTCACCCTTCCCTTTGACTATTACCACAACAGATTTCCAGCCGAACCTCGATATTATCCTTCCAACAAACTGAAATCAAATCTGTTCGTATTCATTAATGACTCCACGATCACCTCGAATCCAACACACCACTCTGGTGATATGACACCTCAACACAGGCCTAAACCGCAACTTGCATAATACCCGCACCAATGAGGAACGGTCTGAACATACTCAAATCAGGACAAATGACTCAACGAAAAAGCTGTACCTCAAGCTCATCAGTATCATTACAACACAAGGATGAGACCCCGTCTCACATCATAGAAATAGAACAGCTGAATCTACCTCGAAAGGTAATAACTCCACGTGGCCTCGCCACAATGCGCGATCCTATCCAAACACTGTTACACATGAAACACCTCAAGTCGCTATGCTCAAAACCGACAGCCACGCACAATTTGATGCCTGAAACCAAAGCAATTCATTACACCCACGGTGAAACAAATAACATACGACACGCAACCCGATAGGTCATAATCGATACTCCATTTACCGATCAACACCCAATTACTCTTCCCGCTCGACTTCCTCTATGAATCCCCAATAGAACTGCACCACATGTGCCCATATCCAACAAATCATAACGTCTCACAGCACAGAAAAACAACTCATAGATCTCCCCAGATCACTAGCAAGTTCAATAACGATCGAATCAACCTACCCCTCAACAACAGAATTCGGGGCCAACCGAGCCAACTCAAGCTAAACACGTATCCAATCAGCTTACCAACGACCTCATTACTAAGAAGCCTGAAGCTGCTCCTTCCACTACTATAACTCCTGCCGGAGCCGTACGATACAGTGCCCGGCACCAAATCAATATCAAAATCCACAACCTCGCCCGGCGATATGCCCGGCCACAAGAACGCATCCGAAAAGAGTCCCTTAATACTGGAACTGAATCAATGGTAGAAACCTATGCATTGACATTCACCACGAAGGCCCAATTAAGAAAACCAATCCTTCCCAGCCATCCGCTGGTCTTCGGAATACAAACCACTCTTCTAGAACATAATCCGATGCACCTCGCCACGCAACCTGTGGCATTTTCCGACATAGCCCATAGCACAATAGTCTAGAATAACCCAACATTGAGACAACCAGTATACACCCCAATATCATATCCAAAATCTAATATACCAAGCAAAGAAAGATCCACTCGAGCCTCCAAATCCCAATAGCCGCTAACGGTACCAATACACACGATCCACAACCACTACATAGCCTGAACATGAGAACTCCCAGTCTCCAACTCCATATAGCACACGAATCACTGTACCTGATCCCTAATTCCGCCGTATGAATACATATTACATCTCAAGTACCCAATCATTCCACGAAAGATATTCTTAAAATTCCCCTGTGCCATCAAACAACTCAGACATCAGCAGTCGATCTAACAAGAAAGCGCCGCAATACTACCGAAGTATCATCAGTTAAGTCACATTACCCCTTTCCGAGACAAATACTCTCGTCAAATCACTTCCAATTAGCAGTATCATTTCCTTCGTTATCTGAGGCTACTCTTACTCACTACAGCATTTTAGGCCTACAACCACCCCTGAGAAGTGTGGCCTAAAATGCCAAGAAGTGTAGCATTTGGGCGAAGGCAACACTTTATGGCTTTAGGCAACGCTTTTTCGAGGGTGGCCTAAAGTATCGTAACCTTTGATTATTTGCCACGCTTTGTAGGCGTTGCCTTAGAAGCCACGCTTTAAAAGTGTGGCCAATACGGTACAAAGGCCACACTTATATTTTCTGATATAGCCACGCTTTGTTGACATAAGGCTACACTTATAAAGCGTGATTATTGTTACGTTATAGGCTACGCTTAGCAAGTGTGGCTTCTAGAGCAACATTTATCATTAGCAATTCCAGATTGACATTCCCTATGGCCACACTTTCTAAGCGTGGCCATTTTGTCTACACTACAAAATTATTTTATTAGCCACAATTTTGTGGTTAAAAAACTATATTTGTTTGCATCAAGTTCTCTCTCTCTCTCTCTCTCTCACACACACACACACACACACACACACACACATATATATAAATATGAAGCATTAATTTAAATGATAAGTAATAGAATAAAAATAATTCAAATGCATATACTTGAAATAAATTTCAACAAAAGAAACACACTGTGTACTATCTACAGTATTAAAGCAATGTTGGTTCAAGAAGTTCACTAGCAAAGACCTCTACAAAACCAAATGTACTCATATTTAGTGTCAACAAAAATAAACATCTTGTTCCAAAGGTCTTCACCATTCACTTTAATGATTCAAATTGATTTGTGGCCACCATTTCTAATTGCATCACCTGTATTTTCCTACACATTCAAAATGAAAAAATTAGAAAGAAATGCTTGTAATGAGAATAAGGATTAAAAGAAAGCCTGAAAATACTTGAAATTAATTGGTAAAACCAACAATCTAACACCACATCAGTCCAAAAGATTAAAAGAAACTATGTATTCCTAACTCATCAGTCCCTTTGCTCATGGGAATATGATGAATTCCGCCAATGCTGGACATGGAAACTAGACGGATAGACTTGACAACATTAACGAATTGCAATAACAGTAAAAAAGAAATATTTTGTTTTCTGTATAATCATCGACAGATTACCATTGGCATCAATACAATATGAAGTAACTCGCAAAAGGACGAATGACTTCTCCTCACTTAAAAGAAAAAACAGACAGGGAAACAATTGAGCAGTAGCACATATTCCTTTTGAACAAGGCACTGGTGAAACCAGCTCCCACTTGCCAAAACCATTATGCCTCAACCCCAAGCTATTTTCAGATGGCAATAAATTCTTACTAAATCCATTTGGCTCTATTTAGATGAAGGAAATGGATCTGTTTGGACCAGGAGCCCAAAAAGACCATTAGATGAAGGAAATGGATCTGTTTGGATCAGGAGACCATTAATCCATTTATCGACTCGAAAAACTTTCTGCTACTTTCACTCAAAACCAACTCTTCATTCAGCTTTATGACATCAGTAATCTTTGTAACTCCAGTTGCTAGTTTTGCAACTTCATTGCTAAGAATATCAGTATCCATAACAGCTGCTTTCTTCACATCGGCAAGCTCATGGCTCAAGCCAGAAAAAATCTCAAAGGCAATTTTTCTAAACTCAACCTCATCGCGAATGACAGATTGCTGATTCTTTTCAACATTTGGAGTTAAATCAGCAACAGAAAGATGAGAACCTCAGTCTCTCACTAATCGCCTACTCACAGTACTCAGTCTCACTCTCAGTCTCTCACTATCGTCTTCGTCGTCTATCAGAGAGTATCAGTAGTTCAGTACTCCTAAGCCCTAATTCAAATTATTTTAGAGTCATAGAGTGGGCTGGGGCGATGGGGGCGAGGCTTAACTGATGCCTAGTTTAAGTACATAGATGACCTATTGTTCTGGGGCAGAGTCGACATACTGGGGAGACCATGATACATCACAGTACTGCAACACATCAGGAACTACACCAGATAAAGAGTCGAATACAATGCAATGGGGATGCACACAATACTGGATACCAATACAGTATAGGTGTGAAGAGCTGGACATCGATATGCACTGCAAATACCTATTGAGATACCAATAACCAACTTGCAAATATTTTTCTATAGTCTACTTTCAAACATTATGACCCCTAGAATCTTAGTCATGGCAATAGATTCAGTTTCCTATCACACACTTATAGAAAACATGATTTTGTAAGTTACTTAAGATTGAGGTAGTTTTTGGAATTGTAAAATATAAATACCTTTTCAATATTCGGGGCATGAGTTGAGCCAGAAGAATGTTGTAGATTTTTGCCTCTCATAACTCGTGCACTACTTGCATCAACCGGTGAAGGAATATTAGATCCAACACACCCTTGTATATCATGAAAATCCAGTCCAGGGTTGTTTTTCACCATTTGACTAAAAAAATATCGCATTTCTTCCCTCATCATTTCCTTCATTTCTTCCTTCAGAGAAGTTATTTCGTTGGCATGCTTTTGTTTAAGCTTGGTGATTTCTTCATCTTTTTTTAGAGAGCTTGTCGTCACCGATCTACCATAGCATCTAACCCGACCAGGCTGCTCCTTTCCAAATACAGCCGTAAATGCATCATCTGCTGTTTCTCCAGAACTTTGGCGATTCTGAAGTTCAGACTGTCAAAAAAATATTATTACACATCACTTACAAGTCAAGATAGATCGAACACTAAAATAAGTTTTAGCAAGTCAAGTCAGATTAAATAAAGTTCTCCCCGCAAGAAAAAACTCGCCTTGGCTAGACTATCTAATTCAAAAAGAAAAAACTGAAAATTATAAAGAAACTAATATTAATGCGCTTCATCAAAAAAGAAACTAGTATTATAGTGCAGTTCCAAAGGCTTCTGCGGATGAAATCATTAGAAGTAGAATTTGAATCAACGATTAGATTTTGAGGCTGAGGACGAGCATACGTCATCGTAAAAACACCACACAAACACAAGCAGCACCATAGTAGCAGCTATAAAATTGGTGGCATCATCCTCTGGTTTTCCGGCAAGCTTTTGGCTTTGGCTACGACAGAAATATCACAACAGTTCAAATATGCAGAGCCCCTTTTAGTGAAATTGGAGCTAGCCTTGGATTAATATGAATGAGCAGTTAGCTAGCTATTTATATACACTAGTTACCTAATTAAATTTTCTCCAGTAAAACATCACCTAATTAAACTACCTTCAACTTAAAATTGAAACCTAAAAAAGCAACAAACAAGAACAAGAGACTATGGTACCCCCTACTTGTTAATAGTAATCCTGGAAATAATACTCCAATTCAAGAGAAAACTTTAGCTATCACTATACTGGTAAGTTCAATCCTCTATAGATTGACCTACTGTTAGATTGGGCAAGCTGAAAATTTCAGCAGTAACGGGGAAACTGCTGGATAAGTTACTGGAACAAAGGATGTTAAATCTAAGGACAATGGAATAGCAAGGAAATCAAAGGATACAGAATAAACTCTTTGGTTCATAACACTAGGATAACTTACTATTGCAACTTGAGTATCCGTATGAACTTCCTTCCCTTTCTTTGTACGAGTTGTAATAAACATTTCAGACTTTGATGGTTCCTCGTTGTTCTCTTTGGTCGAACGCTACAAATTACATCAAAGAAGATATAAAAAAATAGCACTGTGTTCCGACAAAGTACAAAAAGAAATGAAAATCAGATTACAAAGTGTCGACTAAATATTACCAATGCCACACGCACTCTTGCAAAATTAATAGGTCCCATTCGATGCCTCCACTTTTGTTTTTCCGATTTTCAGAATTTAATTGGCACATAGCCTAACAACAAAAGAAGCATATTAATTAATAAATCAAAAAGGAAACAATATACCTGTTGCTAACAATATAATTTGAAAGTGGCCTTTATTATGAAATGAAATAGGCAATCAAACAATTCTTAAATGCAATCCACAAGAAACTGCTTTCATCTAGAATAGACAACCTGGAAGAGAAATGCTAATGTGATAACTACATGTTGTCTTAAAGCCTTGTTAAACACACATGTCCTACTGGAAGCAATTTTCACTCTTGAGGGGAATTAACAACCTAAGACGACACTCTCACAAATGCAAGAACTACTGTCACAGGCAGCAAGTAATCTTAAGATGTAAACAAGCACCAAGTTTGTTCCCAATGGTGAGAGACCGAGATTTGAATCCCAACAGATGCAAAAGAGAGATGGAATATGCAACAGCAACAGATCCTTCAGCAAACACTGGTCCAACTGGTGCAAAAAAAATGCAGGCCAAATAGTAGCTTTTGCAGCAGTAACACAGAATCAGTTCAAAATTCTGCAGATGACAGAGGAGAAATAATGCAGAAATTTGATGAAGCAGTGCAGAAATTTTCAGTTTTCAGTTCATGTAATCAGAGAAGCAATTCACTATCGAGCAGGCCTCTTCAACTCAATCGTATGCTTCAGCTATTTTGAATCAAGACACTAAACTACAGCAGCTATCAACCAGAATAACCACAAAAGTGCAGAAAGTTTTACTCTGTAGGAGCAATGCAGAAATTTGATGAAGCAGTGCAGTAATTTTCAGTTTTCAGTTCATGTAATCAGAGAAGCAATTCACTATCGAGCAGGCCTCTTCAATTCAATCGTAAGCTTCAGCTATTTTGAATCAAGACACTAAACTACAACAACTATCAACCAGAATAATCACAAAAGTGCAGAAAGTTTTTCTCTGTAGGAGCAATCCTGAAATTTGCTGAAGCAGTGCAGAAATTTTCAGCCCAAGTTATGTAGATTTTGCTGTCAAATATATGCAGAAGTCTGATCAAACACTGCTGAAACAAGGCAAATTTACTGCTCAAAAGTGTTGGATTTCCAGCAGCCTAAACCATTTGTTTGTTGCTGCAATTTCTGGACAACAAGAAATAGCTAAAGAGCTGGTGTGATCTGAGCATACAATGCAGAAAGCTGTTGCTAAATGCTGTTCCAAACAGTGGTTCTTGAATGCAGAATTACAACTCAAGAAGCGCCCTGCATAAGACAATATTTTGAAAATGAAGAACATATCTTATATCTACCAAAATCACATCGAAGAAGGACAAAATATGCTCATATACAGAAAGAAGCAGATATTACATATGCATGCTTTCGTGCAGTTAAAGTATATTCTTATATCCAGCTACTTCTGTTTTTCTCTTTTGATGCAAACCCTGTCAAGTCTAAACTTTCAAAAACTTCCTTCAGTGTAAGATACTGTCCATCCCGAAATATGACTACCTGTTTTGCAAAGACTCCTGTTATTAAATCCAAAAGAATAGGCATGCCAATATATAATTCTCGATCCACATATAATACAATACGGTTCCTTAGAAGGGACACATTGAATAACCAATCAAGTAATTTCTAGTGATACCAAAAGGGACACATTAAAAATACATGAGCAATAAAATATATGTGCACATCAAAGAAATCGATAAGCAAGAAAATATTCAATACTGAACTTGAGGAAATAGACAACATCAATTTAAAACTAAAGCAACAGTCTTTAATGTGTTTCTAGCTATTAATAAAAAAATGGCTAAGCTATTTTCTATTTGAATTAGAAAAAAAACTCATGATGTGTCTTCAAAATCAAACTCTTCATCCGATTCAATTTCAAGTTGTTGTGCTAGAAATCCTTCTGGAAGTACATCAAGAATGGTTGCTGGAACATCACTCCTTACTAAGGCAACTTCACCATTATCCTCCGGTATCGATGGGCCAGCCAAATATTCAGATGGCTCATTTTCATAACATTGTGGGGCATTAGCTTCAAGTTCATCACTTATGCTAAACAAGTCTCTCGGGACAGTCTTCATGACATAATATCTATCTTGATCATATGGATCTTGCACATAGAAGCATTGGTGTACTTGAGATGCTAGGACAAAAGGCTCATTCTGATAACATTTCTTGTTGAAGTAGACATAAGTAAGGCCATAAATATCTTCTTCAACCTCATACCAGTCACACTTAAATAAGACAACCCTAAAATGTCCATAATAGTCTAACTCAACTATATCAACTATTCTACCATAATAAGTCAAATTTGCGTCAACTGGATTTTTATCTTTTGAGCTTGCAAAACTTGTAGTTTGAGCGACTAATGTAACACCACTATTTTGTGTTTTACGTCTTGCATCACGCTGCCTCGCATGGAATCTATATCCATTAATGAGATACCCAGAATATCTTTTAGCAATTGAATTTGGTCCGAAGGATAATTGCTTTATAAGATCGGGCACATCCTCTTTCAAAGAACGAGTTTCAAACCATTGAGAGAAGTTTTGACTATACTTCTTGGCCTTGCTCCATTTTGATCCTCGTCTCTGATTACTAACCTCAACCTCATATTCTCTACACAACAAGTATTTTTATTTGTTAGTAAAATGATAAATAAAGTAATTTAATAACAATCCACACAAATAAATGCTATAAGTGATAAAATTACCTTATATATTCTTGAACTTCATCACAATTGTTCAATAAGTATATATGTGCCTGATTTAGTGACATGTCATCTAAAACAATTGGATCACTCTTTTTTGCTCCTAAAGGAAAACCTGTATTAGGGAACAAACTTGAAGATTGTGCATTAATTGAATCATATTCATCATTGTTTCGGGGTCGTCGATTAAATCGAATCTTTACACCTCCATGTAAGTACCTAGAGCATAAAGTCAAACACTCTTCAACCAAATATGCCTCAGCAATAGATCCTTCTGGATAATTTCTGTTGCGAAAATATGATTTTAATGTACACATATACCTTTCAGGAGGATACATCCATCGATTTTGAACTGGACCTCCCAACCTTACCTCATTTGCCAAATGAATAGGAAAATGAATCATTATATCAAAAAAAGTTGGAGGAAAAATTCTTTTCAATTGATTCGTTGTTTCTCTAATCTCTACTTCCAAGCAATCTAGCTCTTCCATTGTGATAACTTTTTGACATAACGGCGAAAGAAAGAACTTAGCGAAATCAAAGGGATAGCAACATGATCAGGAAGTAATGCTTTTAACTGGTATTGG
>NW_017672308.1:161932-170879 GCF_001879085.1 Nicotiana attenuata
AAGGAGAGATAAATGTTGCACATGCTGGAGGAGTGTATGAAGGCCCAAATGAAGATGCCAATAAATTCTATAACTTAGTTGACGAGGCAAGCCAAGACATATCCTGGTTGTAAAGGATTCTCTAGATTATCTTTTACAATCTGTCTGTATTTGTTGAAGTGTCTACATGGATGGAGCAATGCGTCTTTCACTTCTCTTTTAGAGCTATTAAAAAGGTGATGCCTGACTTGAACATTCCTATATCCCACAATAAAAGCCAAATCTATGGTAAAGGATCTCGGTCTTGATTATGAAAAATTGTGCATGCCAATATTGCATGCTATTAGGAATGACCATAAGGATGATGAATATTGTCATGTTGTGGATCATCTCGATATATAATATCTTGAAGTAGATAGCGATGAAGTAGATAGCGATCTTGAGGCTTCCAAAAAAGGTCATCGTGTTCCAGCAAAAATTTTGAGACACTTTCCATTAATTCCTAGACTTAAATAGCTATTTATGTGCTCAAAGACAGCAGATACATTGAGGTGGCATGACGAGGAGCGTTTAAAATGGAAAGTTAAGGCATCCTGCTGATGGGCAAAGCATGGAAGGACTTTGATAGCTTGCATTCAGAATTTGCAAGGGATTCTCGCAATTTGAGGACTTGGCTTAGCAGTGATGGGTTCAATCCATTTCAGACCATGAGCATATCTCATAGCACATGGCCAATTATTTAATGGTGTAAATTTACCTCCTTGGATGTGCATGAAGCCAGAGTACATGTATGCTTTCTTTGCTTATACCTGGGCCACGATCACCTGAAAATGACATTAACGTTTATTTACAACCATTAATAGAAGAGTTAAATGTTTTGTGGGAGTCCGGGGTAGAAACATATGATGCTTCAAGAGATCAAAGCTTTCAAATGCGAGCATCTCTTTTATGGACAATCAGTGATTTTCCTGCATATGCTATGTTATCTGGTGGAGTACAAAGGGAAAGTTTGGCTTGCCTTGTTGTAATTATGGCACTAATTCTCGTTATCTTAAACATAGTCGAAAAATGTGTTAAATGGATCATCGTTGTTTTTCTGCCTATGGATCATCCTTGGAGATTAATAAAAGTCTTTCAATAGAAAAAACAGAATTTAGCCTCCTCCACCTTTGTTAAAGGGAACTGATGTTCTTAATAGTTTACAGAATTTTAACAATGTGTTTGGGAAGAAGCGAAAAGAGAACAAATGATGGCCTTTGGAAAAAAAGGTTAATTTTTTTTGAATTACTTATTGGTAGCACAACTCGTTACGTCATAACTTGACGTAATGCATATAGAGAAAAATATAGTGGATATGTAATTGGAACTATTTTGGACATTCCTGGCAAGACAAAAGGATCATGCAAATGCTCGTTATGATCTGAAAGAGATGGTCATTAGGAAGAACCTTCAACCAAGGGATACAAAGGATGGCAAGAAACAAAGTTTGCAAAAGCATGCTTCTCAATGACCAATGGTGAGAAATCAGTTTTCTGTGGTGTTTTAAAGACAGCAAAGCTACCTGATGGTAGTGCTTCCAACATATCCAGGTGTGTGCAGCTAGATGAAAGAAATTATCGGTTATAAAATCCATGATGCCCACTTCATGTTACATTACTTGTTGTCATCAAACTGTTAGTTTGAAAGCACCTAAGGATGTGCTGGTAGGTAATCCAGTATTAAGTATGATTTAAGCAAATAACTGAACAATGAGCAGTTCTTTTGGTTGATCCATGAAAATTAATGGTTTATGTTGGTACCTTCAATTTTAGGTGCACAGTTCCTAAGGACAATTTGCTGAACTTCAATGAAGTTATTCCAGGAGGTCGATAATCTTCTAAAAGAGGTTCAACGGATTCTTTTATAATAGCCTCGGCTGCCTGCATAGACAACATTCAAGAGGTAAGATTTATGACTTCATAACATGGCATTTGCAAAGGAGAACCCTCGTTCAACCACACTATGAGACAAAATGTCACTGATCTAACTAACATTTTGACATTGATACAAGTTTTTCCACATGAATAATGTGAACTTTATTTCTAAATTATTCATGCTGAGAAACCACCATATCTGATTCGATATAGGAAAGCAACACAAGGAAAGCAGCTCGCAAGCACAGAAGTCTTGTGCTCGTAACTCTGCTTTCTGAAACCATATCCACAACTCTCTATTGAACAAGTAGCATACTAGGGAATGGCTAAGTTTCAGGGGAGATTCTCTAAAGAGAAGAAAGGTTTGCGGATCACTAAAACAGAAAATTTGGTCATTGCACTGATAATAGAAGAAAACTTCATTTTTTATCACTTAAAAAGAACCTCCAATTTAATTAGCTGTGCGAAGCACAATTTGGATGATAGTAAAGTTACCAGAAATGACTGATGAAGCAAAAATTGCAATAAGATAAGAGACAAAAGCTTACCTCGGCAGCAAATGGCCACAATTTGCTCAACTGTTTGTTCAACCATTTGACTTGCCAGTGCGAGACAGAATGAGATAAATATTTTCCAATGGAAGTATCATTTTATTGACGTTGTGGGGAAAATACCCCGTATAGGTATACCAAAAAGAAAGAGCCACACAAAGATATGGTCTACACATAAGACACCTACTCATCTATGCCTACAGGAACTTGGTGGGTACTCCAAAAGTTTTGAGACAAAATAAAAGACAAGCCCTAAGTTGTACAAAGTCATGTTCCTCCCCTTTTCGAAAAGCTCTCTCCTGCACCTATCTCTCCAGGGTACCCACATGAGTGCAAGCTATAAAATGAGAGAAATGTAACATTGACAATGCGCATTATCATGTTCCTCCCCTTTTCGAAAAGCTCTCTCCTGCACCTATCTCTCCAGGGTACCCACATGAGTGCAAGCTATAAAATGAGAGAAATGTAACATTGACAATGTGCATTATGCTTTATTTCTCTAGATTGCATAAAGGAAACATATAAAAATGTCAGATGATGCATAGCTTCCAAGACTCACGACTGTCGCTCATAAGATCAGGAGAGGAGATAATGTCCTCTCACTAATTTCACATATTAGAGTAGTCTTTATTTCCGTTGCAATATGTGACCAACCGTTATCGCGTCTTTCTTTGAGAATCGACCAGCTATTGATAAAAGAGCTGGGCAATGGAAGGTAGTTGCTGCACAAAAATCTGAAGCTCATGGTGTGCAAAATGTAAAAACTGGAGAAGATGTGGAAATTAATATTGAAGGAAATCATTTCGATGTTATGGCCATCGAGTTTGCAGCTTCTACATGTTCAAAGGCATGGTATGTAGATAATCAAATCACAACTGGAATGGAGTAGGTTGCACTAGGTGTTTTGAAAAATGCTGAAGCTCTAAATGCAGGCAGTGCGATGCAGCAGCAGCAGCAATTGAATAAATTAGGGACAGAATTTGTTTATTTTGACGCTCTTAATGCACAAGAATATAATGAAGCTATACCAACACTGCAATTTTCCAATCCACAAGTTGCTAAACTAGTTAAGGAACCCCACGCAACCTTTTTGAGGTATTCCTAAGATCAAGCAGCTAATGGTTACACTGAATAAGTCTGTGCAGGAGGTTCCTTCCCAATCCATGGAGTCATGTGGAGAACAAGAGATTAATTCTGGGCAACAACTTCTATCAACAGACAAACGTGTAGAGAAAAGTATGGATGCATTATCTCAAGCACAATCTACAAATAAGATATTGTCTAATGAGCAACAAATTGTGACAAACGATCGTCAAACATGGGATGCTCAATGTGAACACGATAAAGAGGAGGAATTTGAGAACAACCTGGAAGAACAGCACCAACCTGAGATTGGAAGAATTCCCGTTTCTTTAGCTTTATAAATTTCTTCAAATCTGGAACGAGGAGGGCGAGAAGGTGAAAAACAGTACCTAAGAGAAAGGGGAAACGGAATTCTTCCTTTGAGATGATACTTTGAAAACAAAAACACCATCCAAAGTGAGAAGGTGCAGAAATTAAGGGAAGAAATTAACAGTACCTAATTATCCTGAAGATTCAGTATCCACAATATTAAAGCCATAAACCCTAACTAACGTATCCACAGAGATGTTAGCGATGGAGAGAAATCTTTTTGACCTTTTGAAATTGAAAAAAATAATATTTTACCTAGAGTATATCGGAGGGAACATTATATTTTTTGGAGAGAATATTATATTTTAGCCAAATATTTTGTTGGACTTTTAGAGCACATTTATAAAGTGTTGCTTTTTCAATTATAATAAGAGCACGCTTAAAAAGAGTGCCACATACTCAAGTAAATGTTGCCAATTATTTTATAATTTAACAACGTTTAATAAGTGTGGCCTAATAAATTAAAGAGCACATTTTACAAGCGTAGCCAAATTTTCCGTAGCCAAAAGCTCCATTCAAAGGCCACCCCTTAAAAGTGTGCCCAAATATATTTTTGGGCACACTTTTCAAGCGTTGTCTAAAACTAGTGTGGCGTTAGACCACAATTGTTGTAGTGGAAGACTAACCAGAAGAGAGCTGATTGAATTCATGGCAAATGGTTCTGTGAAAAATGGGCTGGTGACCAGTGTGGTGAAAGGTGTGAAGGTGAAGTTTGATGCACCTGAATTGGGCAGGATTCTAAACATTCCAAGTGAGGGCTATGATGATTACACCAGGCAAAGGTGGCCTTGTCTAGATGATCTGCCAACAGCAGTCCAAATCACTAGGAACTTCTGTGATACAAAGGATGCTGAAGAGGTGCCTGAAGCAAGATTTGTTCAAAAGAGTGAAATGAAGACAGAACATAAAATGATCTTTGAGTTTGTGAACAAGTGCCTACTGCCTAGACAGGAGAGGAGGCACACTGCAAATTACATGGACCTGGTTCTCATGGAGTGTCTTGTGAGGAGTAAGCAGATTAATTGGCCTGCTTTCATAGTAAAACTGCTGGACAGAGTCATCAATGGTTCAAAGACTCATGCTACTCCTTATGGATTCATTCTAACAATTGTACTGGACAAGCTGAACATTCCTTTGAAGAAATGGGAAATGGCCTCCAGTAAGGAGCACTTTGGAATCAAGACTCTCCAAGCCTGTGACTATCTGCTAAGTGTAGCCCCTATTGAACCTGGTTCATCAGTGAAGACTCCAGTGAATAGCAAGGTTAGGGCTTTGGTTCAAGAATGTGGGACCAAAGATGCCAAGATTGCTAGGCTTCAGGCTCGTGTGGCTGAGTTGGAAGAAGAAAGGAATGGGCTGAAAGCAAAACTAGCAAAAGAGAAAGAAAAGAGTGAAGGGATGCTACAAACAATGCTCAACTTACTCCAATCCCAACCCTCTAGTTCTTCAAAGCCTTAGCCCTCTTTGTCCTAGTTCTGAACCAGTTCAGTTAACCTCCCAGTGACCCAGATCAGGGATTTTTCTTGTTTTTGCTCAAGGTTGGTTGTTTTTGTTCTTTCTTTTTGTGGATTGTCTTGTAGAAGCACTGCCTTATCAATGACAATTTGCATTTCTCTTGTTTTATGATGATTCTGCTCTTAATAGTTATTTTTGTCGAGTTGATTTTCGATTAACTAAAGCATGCTTTCACTTGCAGTTGCCCAGTGCAGTTGCCCAGTGGCCATGAGTAATGATTAATATTCTGGGATTCACATGTCTATGCAACTTTTCGATGATGCCAAAAGGGGGAAGATATTGTGTATTGTGCTTAAAAAAATTCTGAACAGTGATGTTTATGACCGAATTAAATCTGGCCCTTAATGATGAGTTAAAGTTTTCAAGTGATGATATTTTAGCTGAGTTCCACAGGTTCTCTGATCAGTAAAAGCACAGAGTTTGTCATCATCAAAAAGGGGGAATTTGTTGGCCGAAGATTAGTTGAAGTTTTGAAGAATGACAAATGAACTCAGTGAAGGACCATGTCCATCTTAGGAGACACAATTGTTATGGCCCATGCACATGAGATGCACGTGAAGAAGATAGGTCCTTGGGGATCAAGCACCAATAACTTCTGAATATCTTCTGAACTGATCGAAAAGATTGCATATGGGATAAGGAGAAGATGTCTCCTTATGAGAAGAGAACACATCCGGATAAGGGTTGGTTTTTGGATTGGTCTAGGACTCAAACTCAATGGAGGATCAGAAATTGAGTCACAATCCAACTCTAATTACTAATCTAATAAATAACTGAGTTTTTCTCTTTTACAGGCATGCACATACGCTGAAGTTAAGCAAAATTGAGAGCAAAAGAGCAAGGCTATTTTGCAAGCAATTTATGTGAGATTGAGTGTGCACGCCTGCAGCTACTTGAACAAGATAGAAGAACCAGTTCCATTGTGTTTATTCTTATTCTAGTTCAATTGTAGTAGGTGATTTAAAACTTGTACCTTTCCAGCTTTCATAGAAGCAATTGTATTAGGTACTTTGAGTATTCAAGTTAGAGTTAACTTGAAAGTGTCGCAACAGTTGAGGCTGTGTGCCACACTGGGATTAGAGTTAATCCTTAGGTTTACAAGAGTTTTGTAAATGCTGTTTTGGCTCATTGAGTTTAGTGGATGTTTGGGAAAATCCTACTGAGTAGTAGGTCGTGGTTTTTTCACTTTCTGAGCCAGGTGTTTTCCACGTAAAAATCCTTGTGTTCTTTTATTTTCTGTATTTTAATTCTGCAAACAGTAGTAGTTAGAACACCTAGAAGAACCAGGTTCTTCTAGATCGAAAATTGGGTACCATACAAATCACCCCCCCCCCCTCTCTTGTGTGGTATTGACATTTGGAACATCAATTGGTATCAGAGCGGGTTATCTTTGAAGAGGCTAACACCTTAGGAAAAGATCAACATGAGTGCACCACCTGGGAACTGGGAAGGGCAATCCACTGCCAGGCCTCCACTATTCAATGGACAGTATTACTCATGGTGGAAGAATAGGATGAAGGATCACATCATAGGAGAAGACTATGAACTCTGGGACATAGTCACCGATGGCCCTTTGGCAACTACAATGAAAAATGAGGAAGGAGTGGAAGTGCCAAAGACAAGGGCTCATTGTACTGCTGAAGATTTGAAAAAATGGGAGAAAAATGCTAAGGCCAAGAAATGGCTTGTGTGTGGACTGGGTCCAGATGAATACAGCAGGATCCAAAGCTGTACTATTGCAAAAGAGATATGGGACACTTTGCAAGTGGCTCATGAAGGAACACCTCAAGTGAAGAGATCCAGAGGAACATTGCTATATTCTCAATATGAGAATTTCACTATGAAAGATGGAGAAACCATTCAAGAGATGTACACAAGGTTCACTACACTGACAAATGAACTTAAGTCTCTTGGAAGAGTTATTCTTGAAGAAGACAAGGTTGAGAAGATCTTGACAAGAGTTCTTCCAGTTGCTTGGGAAAGCAAAATCACTGCCATTCAGGAGTCCAAGAATATGGCCACTCTCAGGCTGGATGAACTGATTGGGAATCTTACTGCTTATGAACTGAGAAGGCAAACCAGGAAGATGAATACACCCAAGAAGGAGAGAAGTTTGGCTCTCAAAATTACAGAAGGTTCAGACCTAGAAGATGATGAGATGGCTGTGATCACTAAAGATTTCAAAAAGTACCTAATGAGAGGAAAGGGTTCATTAAGAGGTACAAACTTCAACAAGACAAGAGCTCCTGAGAAACAGACAAATGATGGTTGCTATAAGTGTGGTAAGACTGACCATATGATCAAGAATTGCCCTCAATGGGAGATTGAGTGGAAGAAAGCAAGGCCTAAACGAAGAAACAGGAAGAAGGAACAGGTTCAACCCAAGAGAAACAAAGGTTCAGCTAAGGCTATGGTTGCTGCTTGGGGTGAAACCTCTGATGAAGACTCAGAAGATGAAGCTGAAGAAGAGCAAGCTCTTATGGCCATTGGAGAATCAGATGATGAGCAGGAGGTAAGTATTCTGCATCTCAAGGATAAAATTAAATTCTATCTAAAGAAAGGTTGGCTGAGCTATTATTAGACTTCATTGATGAGTCTGAAATAGTTAACAATGAAAAGGAAGTTCTGTCTAGGGAATGTGTTATCCTAAAAGAAAAATGCAAAAGTCTAGAATCTAGGGCTGATGAGAGTGATAACAAAAATGCTGAGTTGAAGAACCAGGTTCTTGAACTTGACAATAGTATTCTAGAACTTAGGTCAGAAAATCTAAAACTGAAACTAGGAACAGGAAAGAAGAAAGCTGATCACTCATTTCTCACTCTAGAAGAAAATCTAGGAAAAATGAAAGATGAACTGTATAAGAAAGATGAATTGATTAAGGTTCTAAAAGAAGATATAGGAAAGGTAAAACATGAACTAGACAGAACTTGCAAATGGAACAAAGCATCTGACGCTCTCTCATGGTTGCAAGAGCATCACATTAGCAATAAAAGAGGACTTGGCTATGGGACTCAAGCTCCAAAATGGGACCCCAAAAACAAGTACCTCACTCTTCCTGAAAAAAAGATCTGCACACACTGTGGTAAGACTGGCCATTATAAAAATGAATGTAATGCAAAGGAAAAGGCCAATCAAAGGAACAAAGCTTTTGTTCAAGAAAAACACAAACTGCCTAGCTGGGCAAGAAAGAATCTAATTCATCCTTTTGCCCAAAGAAAGGGACCCAAACTAGTTTGGGTTCCTAAGACTAACCTCTGATTTCTTTTTGCAGGCTCAAGTGAAAGAGAGTAGCCAAATATGGTACATGGATAGTGGCTGCTCAAAACACATGACTGGGAACAAGGACCAGTTCCTTTCACTTGAGAACCTGAAAGGAGGTAATGTCTCCTTTGGAAATGGAAAGAAAGGTGAGATCATTCGGGTTGGAAAGGTAGGTAAGACAGACTCTCATTCCATTGAGAATGTCTACTTGATAGATGGCTTGAAATATAGCCTAATCAGTGTGTCACAACTGTGTGACAGAGTTAATCTTGTAGC
>NW_017672308.1:171680-201149 GCF_001879085.1 Nicotiana attenuata
CCTACCTTACCCCGTACCCGTACCCCCAACCTCTGGGCTGGCTGGGCCGGTGAGGTAGCAACTGGTGCTGGGACTATAGCCCGAGAACTCTGCGGGGCATGCTGTGGCTGAGGAGTCTGTGGAGGTGCACCCCTCCTAAGTTTGGGGCAATCCCTCACCATATGGCGTGTGTCACCACACTCAAAATAAGCTTTGGGAGGACGTGGCGGCCGTGACTGGCTCGGGCCAGGTCTGCTGGACTGACCACTGGAAGCACCCCGTGTAGGAGGCGCACTAGATACTAGAGGTGAATAATAAGGCACTTGAGGCCTAGGTGGGGCTGGAATACCACTGGCTACTGGAAGAGCTGAATGAACGGGGCGAATCATATGACCCCTACCATGACGACTTGTAGCTAGGAAACGGGCACCAGAATAATGGCCCGACTCTCGAGACCTCTTGGCTTCCCTCACATCTCCGTCTCTAGCATGCATACCCTCAATCCTCCTAGCAATGCTCACCACCTGCTGATAAGATATATCCATCTCTAACTCACAAGCCATGCTAGATCTGATGCTGGGAATAAGCCCCTCAATGAACCGGCGAACCTTCTCGCAAACCGTAGAAACAAAGTTGGTACATATCTAGCCAGGTTAGTGTAACGGACAACATACTCCGAGACTATCATAGTACCCTGGCGCAAATGCTCAAACCCCGCTTGCCAGGCATCCCTAAGACTCTGGGGAACATACTCCCTCGTGAACATATCCGAAAATTGAGCCTAAGTCAGGGAAGCTGCCTCATCCGGACTGTCTAAATCATAAGCATGTCACCACTGATAGGCAGCTCCTCGAAGCTAGAAGGTAGTGAAGGAAACCCCGCTCGATCCTGATATGCCTATAGTATGGAGGATACGGTAGCACTCCTCAAGAAATCCATGGGCATCCTTTGAGGCTGATACTTCTTGAACCTCTCAAGCCTCTTCTGCTCCTCCTCTGAAGCTACTGCCCTCTCCTCGGGCAGAGCTGGGGCTACCAGTTGTACAGGAATAGCCTCCGGAACCTGATCAATATGCACTTGCTGCTCAGGAGTGCGGGCGGCAGGAGTATGTGCTCCTCACCGGGCCTGGCATGTAGCTGCAGCAAGGGGAAGCAACCCTGCCTGAGCTAGAGTGGTGTACATAGTCATAAACTGTGCCAAAGTCTCCTGGAGTGCTGGAGTAGTAGTGGCAGACACATCAGGTGTCTGGACTCCGGCTGGTACTGCTGTGTGGTACCTCGGCGGCAGCTTGCGCGGGTGCTCTGGCTGCACCACGAGCGCGTCCTCGGCCTCTACCCCGGTCCTGGTCATCTCGAGTAACACGTGTCCTCACCATCTGTGAGAGAATAGAAGACAAAAGTTGAAAATTGTGATATCAATATCTCGCATGACAAGGAAATCAAACGAAATGGAATTTTCCTAATAGTTACATAGCCTCTCGTAGATAAGTACAGACGTCTCCGTACGGATCAGCGAGACTCTAATAAATTGACTAGTGATTCATGACTCCTATGAACCTAGAGCTTTGGTAGCAACTTGTCAGGACTCGCCCTCCGTGAACTATCGTGACGGCACCTAGTCTCTACGACTAGGTAGGCCTAAATTGCGGAAGATAACCAATTTACGTAAAAATAAAACAAATTAAAACCATGAGTAAGTTAATAAACAACTTCTAAATGTGCCATTCGGCATACACAATATTAAGTTCTCAAAACCAGTACATAAATCCAAGACCCGAAAACCCATTAATCACAAGCTAAGAAATACTACATAGCTCTAACTCCAGAATGTCTAACAAGAACGGAAATATAGAAGGGCTAATACTAAATAACAAGAATAGAAAGAGACTCCTCGGTCTGCGGACGCGACAAATATACCTCGAAGTCGCTGTAGCAGTCGCCTCGCCTCAGGGGTGGTAGGACTGAGTCGAAATACCTGGATCTACACATGAAAAACATGTGCAGGAAGGGCATGAATACACCACAACGGTACTCAGTAAGTGCCAAGCCTAACCTCGGTTGGCTAGTGATGAGGAAGGTCAGGCCCCTACTGAGGTTAATTAAGATATAAGGTTTAACAGTGTGAAATAAGTAGTGTAAATAAGTAACACAGGATATGAAGGACACCAACAACTATTACAGAGTCAAGTAAAACACGAAAAGAGAATACAGCTCAGCTCCAAGATAACAATCGGGGATCTCCCAGGATACCGTCCTGTAGTCCCCAAATATAAATATCATATCCAGCGGATCTCCCGGGTGCGATCCCGTAGTCCAACTCATAAATGCGCGGGAATCTACCGGGTGCAATCCCGTAGTTCCAATGTAAAAGTGCAGGGGGATCTCCCGGAATGCAATTCCGTAGTCCCAAAGTAAACATACAGGGGAGCTCCACGGATACCATCCCGTAGTCCAAAAGTAAATACACAGCAGCAACAAGAACTCAATTCAATCGGTTTCATATCAAGGTGAAGCAGATGATCCTAACCTAGCATGTTTCACGTAATACAAATAAGGCAGTTAAGGCAAATTGAGCAATATAATCAAGTAGACATGCTTCTCTAGGCTAACAGCAGGCTTAATTTCCAAATAGTGTAAGCAAGAAAAGGAAGAACACAATTCAAGGCTATTTTTAATAAAACGAAACTGGATTTCCAACAATTAGCACAAGTACGCGCTCGTCACCTCACGCACAAGGCATTTCAATTATCACAATATCAATCCTAAGGGGAAAGGTCGCCCACACAAGGTTACACAAGCCACTTACCTCGGACCGGCTCAAATGTCAACCTGAAACCACGTTCTTGCCACGAGTATCCAACTCCAAATGGCCCAAATCTATTCAATTAAATTTCATAATGTAGATAACACTTCAAGTAACTGATTCTACAATTAAATTCTAAGCTAATACGCGAAATTAGGTAAAATGACCAAAACGCCCCTTGGGCCCACGTCTCGGAATCGGGTGAAATTTATATTTCCAGAATCCTCACACTCTCACGAGTTCATTCATACCAAAATTACCAAGATCGGACCTCAAATGGTCCATCAAATCCTCAATCAAAGGTCTCCAATACAAAGCCCTAGTTTCCCAAATTTTCACCCTTAATTTCCATAATTTCTAGCTCTAATCCGTGAAATAATGACAGAGGAACGAGTTTTAAGTCCATATTCCTTACCTCAATGAAGTTCCCTTGAATCACTCTTTCAAATCGCCCAAAAAGCTTCAAAGCCGAGATAAAAATGGTAGAAATAACCCCAAGGTCGCGGAACCCCTTTTAAATCAACTACCCAGCAGTTTCCGCATCTGCGGCCTTGGGACCGCTTCCGCGGTCCTGCATTTGCGGACCAAAGGCCGCACCTGCGACCCATCACCTAAACACCTAGATTTTGCATTTGCCGCTCCCCACCCGCAGGTGCGGTACCGCTTCTGCGGAAAGTATACCGCATCTGCGGTTCCTGATGAGGTTTCCCATTTTCCGCTTCTGCAGCTCCTCTTCCGCATGGCATCGCACCTGCTGTCCCCAAACCGCAGGTGCGGAAATACTAGAAGCAGCAAAGTTCAGCAGCTGCGCACACCTCTCAAACTCCCCGTCAACTATCCGAAATCATCCCGAGGCCCCCGGGACCTCAACCAAAAGCACCAACAAGTCTAATACCACTGTCCAAACTTGTACCAATCCTTAAAACACCTAAAACAACATCGAAACCTCAAATTAACCATGGATTCAAGCCTAAGAACTTTAAATTTCCCAAAATACGCTTTTGATCAAAAAGTTTATTAAATCTCGTCCAAATGATCTCAAATTTTGCACACACGTCACATTCAACACTACGAAGCTACTCCAACTTTTGGAATTCCATTCCGACCCTCGGATCAAAATCTCACTATCGAACCGGAAACTTCAAAAATCTATCTTTCGGCATCTCAAGCCTAAATTAGCTACGGACCTCCAAAACACAATCCGGCCACGCCGCTAAACCAGAAATCACCCAACGGAGCTAACGGAACCATCAGATTTCCATTCCGAGGCCGTCTTCACACTGCTCGGACTACGGTCAACTTTCCAACACTTAAGCTCTCATTTAGGGACTAATATCCCAAAACTCCCCGAACTTCAAAACTGACCATCCCGGCAATTCAAAATAGCAGAAATAAACACGAGGAAAGCATTAAATAGGGGATCAGGGCGTAAATTCTAAAAACGACCGGACGGGTCGTTACAATTAGGGTTTAGGTCTTGTTTTAGTTAGCTTTGTTAATTAAATTTATTAACTAATTAGTTTAGTTAGTGTTGAATTTATTTTAGTTAGATTTGAATTATACTTTGTATTGTCTTGATAGTTTAGTTAGAATCTAGGGTTTAGGATATGAATTGAACCTTTAGGATATGAATTGGACTTTTAGTTTATGAATTGAATATTTTAGGATATGAATTAGACTTTTAGTTTATGAATTGAACTTAATGTTTATAAATTAAAATTTTAGGATATGAATTGAACTTTTAGGAATATAATTGGACTTTTAATTTATGTATTGGAATTTTAGTTTATGATTTTTTTTGAACTTTTAATTTATGAATTGAACTTTTTGGATATGAATTGAACTTTTAGTTTATGAATTAAACTTTTAGTTTATAAATTAAAATTTTAGGATATGAATTGAACTTTTTGGATACGAATTGGACTTTTAGGATATGAATTGGACTTTTAGTCTATGTATCGAAATTTTAGTTTATGATTTGAACTTTTAATTTATGAATTGAACTTTTTTGATATGAATTGGACTTTTAGTTTATGTATTGAAATTTTAGTTTATGATTTGAAGTTTTAATTTATGAATTGAAATTTTTGGATATGAATTGGACTTTTAGGATATGAATTGAACTTTTAGGATATGAATTGGACTTTAAGTTTATGTATTGAAATTTTAGTTTATGATTTGAACTTTTAATTTATGAAAATGAATATGAGTTGGACTTTTAGTTTATGCATTGGAATTTTAGTTTATGATTTAAACTTTTAATTTATGAATTGAACTTTTTGGATATGAATTGGACTTTTAGTTTATGTATTGGAATTTTAGTTTATGACTTGAACTTTTAATTTATGAATTGAACTTTTTGGATATGAATTGGACTTTTAGGATATGAATTGAACTTTTAGGATATGAACTGGACTTTTAGGATATAAATTGGACTTTTAGTTTATGTATTGGAATTTTAGTTTATGATTTGTACTTTTAATTTATGAATTGAACTTTTTGGATATGAATTGAACTTTTAGTTTATAAATTGAAATTTTAGTTTATAAATTGAAAATTTAGGATATGAATTAATATTTTAGGATATGAAATTAATTCCCTCCCACAGCTTAGGATATGAATTAACTAAATTAATTTGTTCTTGTTTTATTTGTATAGATGGAACATCGTACCTGAATGTACAATAGGAATTATCCTAATCAGCGGGGATCGCGGGAGGATTTTGTAGAAGGGGTGGATGACTTTATTAGACATGCAATGTCACTTCCACCATACCTAAGTGAAGGAGTAATTAGGTGCCCTTGTGTTAGGTGCGACTGTATGACGTTTGGAAAACCGGCGGAAGTTAAGCATCATCTTTATATGAAGGGGTTTATAGCAAATTACTTTGTGTGGACTAATCATGGATAGATGAATGGTAGCCATGGGATATTTCATAACATGGTTGTGGATGAAAGTAGTAGGTCGTGGAGAATTCAAATCATGATTCTAGAATTCATGATATGGTGGCGGATGCTTTTGGGATGCACTTAGGGGGTGAGCCCAATGAAAATGTTGAACAAACTCCTAATGATGACGCAAAACGTCTTTATGAACAGTTAGAGAAAGCTAGTCGTCCACTACGTAAAGGAAGTCCGCACTCTGAGCTGTCTGTTGTAGTTAGATTACTAAGTATCAAATTTGATTGGAATATTTCTCAAGCAGCCATGGACTCTTTCATTGACCTTATGAGTGAATTAGTTGACCCTAATATCAAATTTCCTGGTTATTTCTATAAGGCAAAGAGATTAGTTTTAAGTTAGGACTTTCGTCAATGAGAATTGATTGTTGTGAAGATTGTTGCATATTATATTATAAAGATGATGCAAATTTAAACAGTTGTAAATTTTGCGAAAAGCCTCGTTTCAAGAGGCTTTCCAGCGGGAATATGGTCGTTATCAAGGCGATCCATTATTTACCTCTTATACCTAGGTTAAAGAGGTTATATGCGTCGATGAGTTCTGCTCCTCATATAAGATGGCACTTTAAAAATAGAACACCACCTGGTGTTATGTGTCATCCTTCAGATGGAGAAGCTTGGAAGCACTTTGATAGGGCATATCCAGATTTTGCTAGTGAACCAAGGAACATTCGGTTAGGCCTGTGTGCGGATGGCTTCACGCCTTTTTCTGTATGTGCGACACCATATTCATGTTGGCCTGTCTTTCTTACACCTTATAATCTACCACCCGAGTTGTGCATGACTAGTCCATATATATTCTTAAATTGTATTACCCCCGGTCCACGTAATTCGAAAAGTTTAATAGATGTATATTTGCAACCTTTGATTGATGAGCTAAAACAATTGTGGTACGATGGTATTGAAACATATGACATATCAACCAAGCAAAATTTCAATTTGCGTGCTAATTTAATGTGGAGAATTAACGATTTTCCTGCGTATGGAATGTTGTCTGGGTGGATGACTGCTGGGAAGCTAGCTTGTCCTTACTGCATGGAAAGTAGTAAAGCGTTCACTTTGAAACATGGCCGAAAGCAATCATGGTTTGATTGTCATCATCAATTCCTGCCTCCTGATCATGAGATTAGAAGGATGAAAAATGCATTCAAAAAGAATAAAATGGAATATGATTCTCCACCTCTTATACTTTCAGGTGAGGAAATTTGGGAGAGGATCTAGAACTTTAGTAAAGTTACTGAAGCTCCACCTTATAGGTTCCCCGGATACGGTATTACTCATAATTGGACGAAACAGAGTATATTTTGTGAGTTGCCTTATTGGAAGGATAATCTTCTCCATCACAACCTTGATGTCATGCATATTGAGAAGAATTATTTTGACAATTTGTCCAACATAGTGATGGATGTTAAAGGTTAGACAAAGGATAATCCGAAGGCTAGAATGGACTTACAAGAATATTGTAGGCGGCCTAAATTATACTTGAAGACAGAAAACAATGGTAAGATATTCAAGCCCAAAGCAAGTTATACATTCACTTTGGAGGAAAGACGACAAATTTGTGATTGGGTAACAAAATTGAAGATGCCTGAGGGTTTTGCGTCGAATCTTGGAAAAAAAGTTGATATGGAGGTAGGGAAATTGAGCCATTTGAAAAGTCATGACTGTTATGTTTTCATGGAGACCTTAGTGCCTATTGCATTTTGTGGTTTGCCTCAAAGAATCTGGAAACCCATCACAGAGATTAGTTTGTTTTTCAAACACTTGTGTTCTTCCACATTAAGGGAAGAAAACCTACTCCAGATGGATCAGAACATTCGTGTAACTTCTACTAAGATGGAAAAGATATTTCCATGTGGGTTTTTTGATGTGATGGAACACTTTCCAATCCACTTTGTACACGAGGCACGACTTGGAGGGCTTGTTCAATGCATATGGATGTATCCCTTTGAGAGGTAATATTATAAGTTTGATGTAATTTGCTGTTTTATTTGAATGTTCTTGCCTAACCTGAAATTATGTAGAACAATTGGCAAATGCAAACAATTTGTTAAGCAGAGGAATAGGATTGAAGGATCTATATGCGAAGCTTATCTTCCAAAGGAAACTGCTCATTTTTGTTCTTATTATTTTGAGAGTAATGTGCCATGTGCTAGGAATAGGCCCAATAGGCACACGGTCGAATGTGTGAATGATCTATTATATCCGCCTATGTCCATATTCAATCAACCAGGCCGATGTTCTAAGGTTGTTAGAAAGAGAAGTTTGAGTGATATGGAGTACAAGTCAGCTACACTTCATGTGTTGCTAAATTGTCCCGAAGTTGTACCATTTCTCAAGTAAGTATTGATTTAGTAGTTATCAAAATATAAAATTTACTGTGATTACATCTCAATGCAACTAGTAAAAATATTTGATGTGTCACAGTCACTTCGTGGGTCAATTTGGCCATGATGCTGTATATACGAGATTTGATACGTGGTTCAAACAATTTGTAAGTTTATCCTTAAATTATTCTAACACTATGTAGGTAAACAATGTTTGGAAGTTGTACTAACTTATGAATTTTTTTAATAATATGTAGGTTAATGATCCAAATAAAGGTGTAAATCAATTTTTGAAAGATATATCTTGGGGACCTGGGCATGAGGTCACAACAATGTCTAAGTACGTTGTGAATGGCTATAAGTTTCATACAGAGGATTCCTCTATAAATAAAAATAGCAACAACAGTGGGGTGTGGGTTCAAGGTGGTGATGGCAACCATGTTGGAGATATTGATTATTATGGTGTGCTCAAAGAAATAATAGAACTAGAATATACAGATTGGCCATTTAAGAAATTGATACTCTTTAGATGCAAGTGGTTTGACCCAAATCCAACAAGAGGTACAAGAGTACACAATCAATACAACATAATTAAGGTTAATCATACGAGGGAGTATGATCGCCATGATCCTTTCATAATTGCACATAATGTTAGGCAAGTGTATTATGCTCCTTATCCATTGTGGCGGAATAAGTCCGATTGGTGGCTTGTAATATAAACTATGCTTGTAGGTAGGGTGGAAGTCGAGAATGTGTTAGATATTGCATATCAAAACGATATCTCCAGTGTTCACCAAATAGGGGACGAACTTTTAGAAAATGATTTGGAACATCCAGAACACATATTGGAAGAAGTTGATATAAATGAAGTAAGAATTATAGAAAACGAGGAAGAAGAATCAACTGATGAAGCTCAAACTAGTGAGGAAGAAGAATTCTCGAACGAGGAACAATACGTCGATGAGCTTTAAAAAGTTGGTTTCTTTAATAACTCTCGTTTATAGCTAGTTTCTTTATATGTTTCAATCTAAATATGTAATATATTATGCAGATGATAGGCAAGGGTCGAGGTAACAATGACCCTACTGGTTCTCGGGGTCGAGAAAAGGCTAGGAAACTAAAGAGGAGTGTAGAAGTTAATACTCAATCTTTTCCACCCTCTTCAGAGATGCCTATGCCAATGCCTATGTCTTTGCCTCCACCCCAGGGCTATTCTGAGCTGCCACAGCATCATGAGCCCTACACCTTCGTGCAGACACCAGGTCTTTCATCACAGGGCCATAGGACTATACGTCCGGCATACAGTCCAGTTGCCTCACGACCACGTGGATCGCAGCCATCTGCATTGCATGGATCGCATGGATCCACGTGACATCCACATGGATCACAACCATCAGTGTCATAGCCACTCGGGTCACTGTCACGAGCCATTTCATAATAGGTCGTGATGGTGCCCGACACCATTGTCGGGCAAGCCGACGTGGAAACATAATTAGGTTCTCATTTTACTTTTGCCAAAATAGATGTAGTAGATTCTCAAATTTAAGTTAAGACCAGAAATGATCAATAATGTATCAAATGATTATACAATCCAAAAATAAATGTCTACTAATGTGTGTGCCAAGGCCTGGTGTCACAAGTAATAGGCAACTAGTAGAATGTACAAAAGAATAACTCTATCCTACTGTCTGAGATAGAATAGACAGCATAAGTAGAAAAGACTCCATTCGGCTGCTGAACGGCATAGGAAGGGAGCAGCTCACCATGGAAGTCTCGGTCTATGAATCAGGGGCGCGCACCAGACTGATAGCCAGATGTACCTGCCTCAGATCCTGTACAATTAAGTACAAGAGTGTAGTATGAGTACATAACAATATGTACCCAGTAAGTATCCCGTCTAATCTCGAAGAAGTAGAGACGAGAGACCGACTTGATACTTACTAGGGTCAAATAATATAATAAAGTGCTATGCTAAGCATGGGAATCACCAACAATCAACAGTCTATAGCAAGAGTTAAAAGTCATGTTCTTAACAATATTTCAGTTAGCTATTTACATTTCAAAGTACTTAGCAAAACAAGTCATATATAAGATTTCACATAGATATCATCCGCACATTATGCCGAGGTCGACGGCCCGATCCAACAAAAAATAACTGTGTACTGCCAGAGGGTCGAATGGCGCAAACCAGAGATGCATCTATTTATACCGAGGCGATAGGCCCAATCCATAAAATATCAAGAACACACGCGAAGGCGCATTTATATTCAAATAAATTCATACAAGGGTTCAACAAGTATACATGTTCACTTTTATTCCTTTCCAAGTCTCTAGCATTTCCTAAGTGATCACATTAGCAAGAAAAATATAGACTACCCGGACAATTAACATAATAGTAGCTACGCACGGACTCTCTTCACCTAGTGCATACATAGCCCCCGCATTTAGTAGCATTTACTCAATTATTATACCTATGGGGACAATTCCCTCTTACAAGGTTAGAAAGGAGACTCACCTCGCTCCAAAGTATACTTCCAATGCCAGAACGAGCCCAAACCCTCAATTCGGAGCCGAACGATCCCAAACTAGTTAAATGAAGTAGGAACTAGTCAATATAGACTCACAAGATTGAATTCTAGCTATTTACGCAATTTCCCAACCCTTAACACAAGTTCCCTAAAATCCGACCCTGGGCCCACGTGCCCGGATTCCGAAATTTTTCGAAGGAAGTTGTTCTATACAACCTAAGGATCAATAATATATGATTTCTATTCAATTTCATAACAATTTTCGTAGTTAAATCTAACTTTTATTAAAACCCTAGGTCTTGCTCTAACCCCTTAATTTTACCTAATTTCTAGTGTTTAATCTACCGAATACGCAAGTATTAAATTAAGGAAGGGTGGGATAAACTTACCTCACAATGCTATGTGGATGTCTTCTCTCCAAAGCTCCAAAAATCGCCAATGGAAGAGTGTATAAGTGATAAAAATGGCTTAGAACCCGTATTAAAATGAACCTCACTGCCTCAGCGATTTTCGCATCTGCGGTCCCGCATCTGCGAGAAGATGACTGCATCTGTGAAATGGGGAGAGAAGGCTGGGACCGCTTCTGCGGTCTAGAGGCCGCATTTGCGGAGCCGCATCTGCGGCTTGGGAGCCGCTTCTGCGGTTCCTAGCCTGGCTTGCCTATGCCGCTTATGCGATACAAGTACTGCATCTGCGGTCTCGCACCTGTAGTCCACCAACCGCAGGTGCGGTTATGACAGAAGCAGCAACCTTCAGCACTTCTCCAATTTTTCCACTTCACTCGAGCCTCGTCCGATTGACGCTCAAGGCTCCCCGGGCCCCGCCCGAACATACCGACAAGTCTGAAATCACGAAACGGAACTACTGGAACCTTCGAAACGTCCAAAATAACGCTAAATCTAAGAATCACCCCCTAAAACCAATTGAATCAAACCTTTGAACTTCAAGTTCTTAAATTTCCTCTGACGGGCCAAAACGCCCTTAAACTACTCGGATTGACACCAAATTTTACGGACAAGTCTTAAAAGATATTTTGGACCTATACCAGGCTTCAGAACCAACATACGAGCCCGATACCCATGAAATCAATCATTACTTAATTTCTTTAAATCCTTAATATTTCAGATTAACAATTTCTAATAAAAAATTCATTGCTCGGGCTAGGGACCTCGTAATTCGATTTCGGGCATACGCCCAGGTCCCATATTTTCCCGCGGACCCTCCGAAATCGTCCAAACACAAATCCGCGCCCCTTTGCCAAAATGTTGACCAAAGTCAAACTTGGCCTTTTTAAGAAAATCCTAAAGAGTCAAATGTACATATTTCAATCCAAACTCTTCTTAATCCCGAACCAACCATCCCCGCAGGTCGTAATTTGGCTAAAGCGAGCACGAAGAGTTTTATTTGGGGGAACGGGGTTCTAAAAAGGCAAACGACCGGTAGGGTCGTTACATCCTTCGCCTCTTAAATAAACGTTCGTCCTCAAACGGACATAGAAAGGTACCTGAAGTGCTGAATAGATGAGGGTATCTGCTCCGCATGTCCTTCTCGGACTCCCTGGTCGCCTCCTCAACTGGCAAAAACTTGTTGGGGCCAAACACACACGCAAGTATACGCGGTCATCAAGTAATAAAGTGACTAAAAGTCGGATGTCGATCCCACGAGGACTTGTGATTAACTATAAACTAAATTAGACTATCCTAATTATCTAAACAAGAATTAAACCTAGAAGTATCTGGTTCTAAACTAATTAAATAAAGAATATAAATGATGAACTTTTAACAGAGAGAAAGAGCAGATTTTTATGATATCAATGTAATGAAAACGATCTAGGGTTATGGGCTATCAAACATTCCTATTGTATTCTCCAATTGAATTGATGTAACGACCCGGCCGGTCATTTTTGGAATTTATGCCTCGATCCCCCATTAACTGCTTCCCCTAAGTTCATTTCTACTATGTTGGTTTGCCGGGACGTTCGGTATTAGGATTCGGAGTGTTTTGGGACACTTAGTCCCTAAATGAGAGCTTAAGTGTGGAAAAGTGGTCCGTAGTCGAAACAGTGTGAAGACGACCTCGGAATGGAAATTCGATGGTCCCGTTAGCTCCGTTAGGTGATTTCGGGGTTGGGAGCGTGTTCGGAATGTATTTTGGATGTCCGTAGCTCATTTAGGCTTGAAATGCCGAAGTTTGAATTTTTGAAGTTTCCGGTCCGATAGTGAGTTTTTGATTCGAGGGTTGGATTGGAATTCCGGAAGTTGCAGCAGCTACGTCATGTCATTTGGGATGTGTGTGCAAAATTTTAGGTCATTTGGACGTGTTTTGGTTAGGTTTTTGATCGAAAGTGTATTTTGATAAAAGTTGAAGTTCTTAGGCTCAAATCCTTGTTTAATTCGAGTTTCCGGCGTTGTACTAGGTGGTTTAAGGATTGGTACAAGTTTGAATAATGATATGGGATATGTCCGTAGGTTTGGTTGTGGTCCCGGGGGCCTCGGGTGTGTTTCGGATGCTCAACGGAGCATTTTGGAGTTTGAAAATGTTGCAGAAAATCCTTCAGCTGTGCAGGTCCCAAATCCTTCTGCGCGTTCGCGTCCTCCTCCACGCGTTCGCGTACAATATTTCTGGAGGAGGACAAGTTTTCTTCATTGCGTTCGCGATTAGTGCTCCGCGTTCACGAAGCTTCACATATTCCTTAATCGCGTTCGCGTCAAGACTGTCGCGTTCGCATAGCCTTATTGGACTCCGACGGCTGGGCTTGATTTTATTCAACGCGCTCGCATAACCCCGGTCACGTTCGCGTAGTTCACTGAACCCAGGCCTTCGCGTTCGCGCCCCTTCCTTCGCGATCGCAAAGGGCATTTTTGGTCCCTTTATTTTTCCTTCTTCGCGAACGCGAGCTCCCTTCCGCGTTCGCGATGCTTTACGGACCTGAACAGTACTTAACATTCAAAAACGAGGGTTTTGCCATTTTTTATCAAAA
Source organism: Nicotiana attenuata (assembly GCF_001879085.1). Lineage (NCBI taxonomy): Eukaryota > Viridiplantae > Streptophyta > Magnoliopsida > Solanales > Solanaceae > Nicotiana > Nicotiana attenuata. The sequence continues at coordinate 185,256 of NW_017672308.1, forward strand.
TACAAGTTTGAGAGCTCGGATTTGGGGGAAATTTCGAAGGTTTTCCGAAGACAATCACTGGGTAACGATTCTCTACTCTCTTATGCTTCAAACCCACTAATCTAATCACGAATTCATCCTTAATTTCGGATTTTTGAATGAAGATTGGGGAAAACTTCTTAGACCTAACTTTTGGATTTTGAGTGGGCATTTGACCTCCGATTTGGGAGATTTTTATATGGTTAGACTCGTGAGAGTACGAGGGTTCTGAAAATGTGAAAATTATTCGATTCCGAGACGTTGGCCTGAGGGGCATTTTGGTCATTTTACCTATTTTCGCGCCTTAGCTTTAAATTCAATAGTGGAATCAGTTGTTTGCAATATTACTTACGATATGTAATTGAATTGAATAGATTTGGGCCATTTGGAGTCGGATACTCGTGGCAAAAGTGTGATTTCGAGTTGATTTTGGTGCTGATTCGAGGTAAGTGGCTTGTCTAACCTTGTGTGGGGGACTTTTCCTCTTAGGATTGTTACTTGATATTTGAGTGCCTTGTACGTGAGGTGACGGGCGCGTACTTGAGCCGATTGATGGAAAAATCCAGTTTTACTTAAGTTATTGAGATTTGGTTTCTTTCTTACTTGCCTTATTCTACTTGAAATTATAACTTGTGCTAGATTAGGAAAAACATGTTTAGTTGACTTGATTGCCTATTTGCTTGAGTTGTTTTGACTGTTCTACGTGAAGCATGCTAGGCTAGTTCTATCTGTGTTGTATTTCATACTTCATTCCTTGGTATATTTCTGGCTGTGGTTGCGCATTTACATTGGGACTACGGATGTGGGATTCTGGTAGCTCCCCCCCTGTTTGTTTACTTTGGGACTACGGGTTCGATTCCCGGTAGATCCCCCTGCACTATTACTTTGGGACTGCGGGTTAGATTCCCGATAGATCCCCCCTGCATATTGATGGTTGGACTACGGGACGGTATTCCGGGAGATCCTTCGGTTTGGAACATGAGTTGGACTACGGGACGGTATCCCGGGAGATCCACTGGACAATTGAGGAAGGGCTACAGGACGGTATCCTAGGAGACCCTCATTGTTATTCATAGTATTGAGCTGTAGTCATTCTGTGTCCATTTTGTTCTTGTGTAGTTGTTATTATTTCGTTAGCCTGTCTTATCTCATCGCCGTACTCATTATTTCTGTCAGATTTTCATTCTGTTAATTAATATTATATTTTACCTCAGTAGGGCCCTGACCTTCCTCGTCACTACCCAACCGAGGTTAGGCTTGGCACTTACTGAGTACCGCTGTGGTGTACACATGCCCTTCCTGCGCATGTTTTTCATGTGCAGATCCAGGTACCTCTTCTCAGGCGCACTATCCTTGAGGCGAGGAGATACATGGAGACTTCGAGGTATATCTGCAGCGTCCGCAGACCGAAGAGTCTTATTCCTTATTCTAGTTGTAGAGCTTTTATCCTAACATACTTTTGATGTAGATATTCTGGAGATTAGAGTACTTATGGTAATTCTATTAGCCTGTGTTTCCCGTGAGTTTCCGGGTTTTGGGATTGAGTTGTAGACTTCCGCATATCTTTAGAGTTGTATTGGCCGGGCGGCCTTATATTCAGTTGTTATTTTTCATATGTTCAGTTTTAATTGATTATTCCTCAAGTTAAAAGGTTATTTCCGTACTGTTAGGCTTACCTAGTTGTAGGAACTAGGTGCCATCACGACATGTTCATGGAGGGTGAACGGGGGTCGTGACAATTGACTAACTAATTTATCGAGTTTATTGGTTGACAGGGTTAATATTGCTCATAAGAATCTGTCAAGTCCTTACTTGCCTATTCAAGCTAACCTAACGCCTATATGTCTATGGAGTTAGAATCAACAAGAATGCATTTATAATTCTTGTAAATCAACCAAACAAGGCAATTAGGTATATGTCTATCCTAATTGCGAATCCGTTCCCGGATGCTCTGGTTCAAGAACTTGCTCTACTCAATCCTATATGCAATCTAGAATTCCCACTTCCGAGTTCAATTCAAGATTCGTAGATAGTATTCGATTGGTGATCAAGCAATCAAATAATTAAGTGCAGGATTGAATAAATAAACCAATATAATAAACTAAGAAATCAAAATCAATATTCGAATAACAATAGTCATGAAAGAACCACAACCCTAGAACTGAAGTTTAGCTCCACATAGACATGGTAGAAAAACAACAAATCATACAAAGAAACATAAAAATTACTAAGTTTGATGGAAGAAAAGATGAAACCCGGCCTCCACGACGGCTCTGTGCTTGTGTTTTCCTCTCAAAAACGTCCTCCTCCTTCAAAATACCGTTTTTCCATGTATATATACCAAGTAGGGTTGGGCCCAAACAATTATACCTTCTCCAATGTGAAAAAGGACACTTTTCCTGGGTTTGACTAGCGCGATCGCGCTAGTGGCCCAGTGTTCTGCCTGACGAGCGCGACCTGAGCGCAATCGCGCTATTGACACGCATTTTTCACCTTGTTACGTTTCGAATTTGGAAAAATGTAAAACAAGAAAGTTGTAGCACTTTCAGTTAGCTTTCCAACCATATATTTTGGAGCCTAAATGGAGTTCTGAGAAAAAAGTTATATCTATTTTACTAGACTGTGTGCAATATGCCTACTGGAGTCTTCGTTCGCTCTAACTATCATCCGTTGATCCCCAAACACGATCCCGGCTTAATTCCTTGAACTTTTACTCAAACTTTAAAGCTCCAAATCACTTGAATTCATTCCATAACATCTACATAGCTCGGAATCACTCCTACAAGGCATAAAACACACCGTTAGTGCAAAACACTAGCGATTAACGCGCAAACTCATTTAAAGTGCAGTAAATTAGAGTGTAATAATCGACTAAAATACGTAATTATAGCCTATCACCAACACCCCACACTTAAACGTTGCTCGTCTTCGAGTCAACCAAAAATTTACTCTATCTTTGAGCACTTAACATATTCGAAGCACACTACATCAATGATTATGGCTGATAGCAACAATTAAACTCTAGCATATGCAATCATCATACACTTCCCTTTACTTATGTCATTCTTTAAAAATATTCAAACAAAGACAATATGCTCACAACAATCCTAGCCTCAAAAACCGACTCAATGTCACAATGCAATCATGGCTTGAACACCCAACATCCTAGAGAAGTCTAATAATGTTACCTATCCCTCGTGAAACCATGTGCCCTCAGAACCAAAGCAAAGAAAGTAAAATCAATCCACACTTTCGAATCTCATGCTCAAATATATCAAAGAAAATTACTCACCCTCACAAAAGAAGTCACATGCATGTAATTGGTACCATAGGCTTGCCCTAAATGTAAATCTCTACTAATGTAGGGTCGCTCGATCTAAAATCAATTAGGTCTTTTTCATGGTTGTAATGTGGGCTAAGGGACTGGTAGGGTATATTTAGGAATAGTGACTAACCCTCCTAAGCACTTTAACACACCACATAATCAACTTTAAGCATAAATTCTTCAATCCACTTCACTTTCACAAACAATATCATCCCAAAAATGCTCCCTTCTTCTTTAAGCATTGCATTAATTCATACCCACTATCAAAAACAAGACAACAATGTATTCATCTCTATTTTTTTTTTCTTTTTTTTTCAGATTATTCTTTTTTTTTCAATTTCCGCTAGTGGTGTATTATTTAAAAAAATCAAGTGCACCTTTCTTCCTTTTATTGGTTCCACTCAAAAGCCACCCCACACTTAGTTCCTTCTTACTTCTTTTAGCGTTCAACTCACAATTAAAGTGCTTTAAGAGGAAAAGGGATCAAAACAATGTCAATTAGGAATAAAAAGGGTATAGGCTTGCAATGTGGGTGCCAAATAAAAGTCTATAGGCTCAAAAGAGTTGACTAGGGATAAATTTTATTTGTGGTAAGCAATTAAGCTCAAAAAGATCAAAGGAAGCCTAAAATCATTTTTCAAACCGAGCATCACCTAAAATTTCGCTTCGACTCACAAACCGGGCAAGTTCTAGACACAAGTACAATACATGGACTACACAAAAACCTCATCACACATGGCACATGACTCACTAAGGACGATCCCATTCCGACTCTCAAACAAATGCAAGTATGAGGACGATCCCATTCCGACTCATTTATGCTATTTTGGTTTGCCGGGACGTTCGGTGTTGAGTTTTGGAAAGTTTTGGGACACTTAGTCCCTAAATGAGAGCTTAAGTATTGAAAAGTGGTCCGTAGTCGGAACAGTATGAAGACGACCTGGGAATGGAAATCCGATGGTTCCGTTAGCTCCGTTAGGTGACTTCGGGGTTGGGAGCGTGTTCAGAATGTATTTTGGGAGCTCGTAGCTCATTTAGGCTTGAAATGCCGAAGTTTGAATTTTTTTGAAGTTTCCGGTTCGATAGTGAGTTTTTGATCCGAGGGTCGGATTGGAATTCCGAAAGTTGCAGTAGCCCCGTCATGTCATTTGGGATGTGTGTGCAAAATTTCAGGTCATTCGTACGTGTTTTGGTTAGGTTTTTGATCGAAAGCATATTTGGAAGAAACTTGTAGTTTTTAGGCTTGAATCTTTGATTTAATCGGGTTTTCGATGTTGTTTTAGGTGTTTTAAGGATTGGTACAAGTTTGAATAAGGTATTAGGTGGTATTGGTGCTTTTGGTTGAGGTCCCGGGGGCCTCGGGATGATTTCGGATGGTCGACGGGAAGAAATTCTAAAGTGTGCAGCAGCAGATTTTGAGTCTTCTAGTATTTCCACTTCTGCGGCTTGGGAACAGCAGAAGCGGAGCCGCAGAAGCGGCTTCTTCATCGCAGAAGCGATTCCAGGCATCTCCGCAGGAACCGCAGAAGCGGTCCCTTCCTCCGCATAAGTGGGACCGCAGAAGCGGGATTTGTACCGTAGAAGCGGAGTCTGGCCTTAAGTGAAAAACTGCAGAAGCGGCTCGTGGTCCGCAGAAGCGGGACCGCAGAAGCGGTCCCTTGTCCGCAGAAGCGGAAATGACTGTTCTGAAAAAAGGATAATTCGAGGGTTAATTCAAAAGTTAGAAAAAACAATTGGGAGCTCGGGAGAAGGCGATTTTGGGTGGGTTTTGAAGAGAAAATCACTGGGTAATGTTTTCTTGACCCTATTTAGTTGCATTCCATCAATATGTAGTTAAATCCACCATTAGAATTCGAATTCAAGGTCAAAATTGGGGAAAATTGGAAGAAACTTCATAGACCTAATTATTGAGTTTTGAGTGGGCAATTGACCTCCGATTTGGGAGATTTTTATATGGTTAGACTCGTGAGAGTACGAGGGTTCTAAAAATGTGAAAATTATTCGATTCCGAGATGTTGGCTTGAGGGGCATTTTGGTCATTTTACCTATTTTTGTGCCCTAGCTATAAATTTATTAGCGGAATCAGTTGTTTGCAATATTATTTACGATATGTAATTGAATTGAATAGATTTGGGCCATTTGGAGTCGGATACTCGTGGCAAGGGCATGGTTGCTTTTGATATTGAGCCGGTTCAAGGTAAGTGGCTTGTCTAACCTTGTGTGGGGGACCTTTCCCCTTAGGATTTGTTAATTGTTGATTTGAGTGCCTTGTACGCGAGGTGACGAGCGCGTACTTGAGCCAATTGTTGAAAATTCGGTTTTCTTAAGATATTGAGATTGAGTTCTTTTCATATTTGCTTTATTCTACTTGCAATTATAACCTGTGCTAGATTAGGAAAAGCATGTTTAGTTGATTTAACTTGCCTAATTGCTTAAGTTGCCTTGACTGTACTACGTGGAGCATGCTAGGCCAGTACTACCTGTTGCTTGTCTTTTGTACTTCGTTTCCGTGTACCTTCTGGTTGTGATTGCGCATTTACATTGGGACTACGGATGTGGGATTCCGGTAGCTTCCCCCCTTACCCCCCCCCCCCCTGTTTGTTTACTTTGGGTCTGCGGGTTAGATTCCTGATAGATCCCCTTACACTTTCACTTTGGGACTGCGGGTTTGATTCCCGATAGATCCCCCTGCACATTGATGGTTGGACTACGGGACGGTATCCCGGAGATCCTTCGGATGTACACATATGATGGACTACGGGACGGTAACCCGGGAGATCCACTGGACAGTTGAGAAAAAAGGGGCTACAGGACGGAATCCTGGGAGACCCTCATTGTTATCATTGGTATTGAGCTGTGTTTACTCTGTATTTATTTTGTACTCGTGTAGTTGCTATAGCCTCGTTGACTTGTCTTATCTCACTGCTGTACTTATTATATCTGTCAGATTTTTATACTGTTAAATTTTTATTATTATTATATTTTGTCTCAGTAGGGCCCTGACCTTCCTCGTCACTACCCAACCGAGGTTAGGCTTGGCACTTACTGAGTACCGCTGTGGTGTACTCATGCCCTTCCTGCGCATGTTTTTCATGTGCAGATCATTCAGGTACCTCCACTCAGGCACACTATCAGTGAGGCAGGAGGACTACGGAGACTTCGAGGTAGATCTGCTACGTCCGCAGACCGACGAGTCTCCCTCTTACTCTATCTTTAGTACTTAGTTTTCCTTCTTCGGTTGTTAGAAATTCCGGAGTTTGGAACCTTTACTATACACTTCTGTAGCCTGTGTTGCCCGTGAGTTTCCGGGTTTTGGGAATTGTTTTAGACTTGTGTTATTGAGTTGTACTTGCCAAGCGGCATTCAGTACAGTTTCCTTTAGATATTTGATTTGATTTTCTCTATTTTTCCGCAATTATTATATTTCCGCAAATGTTAGGCTTACCTGGTCATGGGGACCAGGTGCCGCCATGACATGTTCACGGTTGGTGAACTAGGGTCGTGACAAGTTGGTATCAGAGCTCTAGATTCATAGGAGTCACGGAACACAGGCCGGTTTATTAGAGTCTCGCTGATCGGTACGGAGACGTCTGTACTTATCTACGAGAGGCTATGTAACTGTTTAGGAAAAATCTTCACTTCATTTGAATTCCTTGTCGTGAGATATTTTTGACATCAAATCTAAACTTCTGTCTTCTATTCTCTTACAGATGGTGAGGACACGCGCTACACGAGATGACCAGGCACTCGCGCCCCTTGCTGCCGCCGCCAGAGGCCGGGGCCGGGGTAGAGGTCGAGGGCGCGCACGAGGTGCAGCCAGAGCACCTGCGCGAGCTGCCGCCGAGGTGCCACCAGCAGATTCAGTCGGAGCCCAGGCACCTGGCACACCTACCACTGCCACTACTACTCCAGCGCTCCAGGAGACTTTAGCTCAGTTCATGAGCATGTACACCACCTTAGCTCAGGCAGGGTTGTTTCCCCTTGCTGCAGCCACATCCCAGGCTGGGGGAGGAGCACAGACTCCCGCCGTCCGCACTCCTGAGCAGCGAGTGCAGGTTGAGCAGGTTCCCGAAATTATTCCCCCACCGACTGCAGCGCCAGTTCAGCCCGAGGATGGGTCAGCTGCTTCAAAGGACGAGCAGCGGAGACTTGAGAGGTTTACGAAATATGATCCCCCAGTGTTCAGTGGCTTAGCATCAGACGATGCCTTGGGATTTCTAGAGGACTGTCATCGTATTCTTTGCACTATGGGCATAGTGGAGTCCAGCGGGGTTTCTTTCACTGCTTTTCAGCTTCGGGGAGCCGCCTATGATTGGTGGCGTACTTATGAGTTAGACAGTCCAGTCAAGGCTGCTTCACTGACTTGGACCCAGTTCTCGGACATGTTTATGAGAGAGTTTGTTCCCTAGAGCCTCAGAGATTCATGGCGCGCAGAGTTTGAGCACTTGCGCCAGGGTGCTATGACAGTTTCAGAGTATGCCATCCGTTATACCAGGTTGGCCAGGCACGCACTGGCTTTGGTTGCTACAGTTCGAGAGCGAGTTCGCAGGTTCATTGAGGGCCTTATTCCGCCCATCAGGTCTAGCATGGCTCGAGAGTTGGAGATGGACATTCCTTATCAGCAGGTAGTGAGCATTGCTAGGAGGATTGAGGGTATGCTCGCCAGGGAGCGAGGAGAGAGGGAGGCCAAGAGGTCTCGAGAGTCGAGCCACTACTCTGGTGCCCGTACCTCATCAGCAGGTCGTTATGGTAGAGGTTATTCTGGTCGCCCTGTACATTCAACTTTACCAGCAGCCGGCAGTACTCCAGCTCCGCCTACACCACAGGAGCCTTACTATGCGCCTCCAGTTTCTAGCGCGCCTCCTGCGCGGGGTACTTCCAGAGGTCAGTCTAGCAGGCCTAGCCCCAGCCAGTCACAGCCACCGCGCCCTCCCAGAGCGTGCTTCGAGTGTGGTGATACACGCCACATGGTTAGGGACTGCCCCAGACTAGGTAGAGGTGCATCTTCACAGACTACCCAGCCACAGCGTGCTCCTCAGAGTTCTCAGGCTATCGTCATAGCTCCCGCTGCTACCCCACCTGCCCAGCCAGCTAGGGGCAGAGATAGGGGAGATAGAGGTCGCCCTCGAGAGAGGGGTCGTGTCAGATATTATTGTATTCCTGCCCACACTGAGGCTGTTGCCTCCGACTCCATCATCACAGGTATTATACTGGTTTGTCACAGAGAGGCATCGGTTCTATTCGATCCAGGCTCTACTTACTCTTATGTGTCTACTTACTTTGCTCCGCATTTGGGTGTGCCTCGGGATTCTTTGAGTGCCCCCGTTTATGTTTCTACTCCTGTGGGAGATTCTCTTGTTGTGGACCGCATTTATCGATCATGTTTGGTTACTATTCGTGGTTTTGAGACCAGAGCAGATTTATTGTTACTCGATATGGTGGATTTTGACATTATTCTGGGCATGGACTCGTTGTCGCCCCACTTTGCTATTTTTGATTGTCACGCCAAGACCGTGACGCTGGCTATGCCAGGTGTTCCGCGTATTGAGTGGAGTGGTACTTTAGATCACACTCCCAGTAGAGTTATCTCTTTTCTTAAAGCTCAGCGCATGGTTGAGAAGGGGTGTGCCGCGTATTTGGCTTATGTGAGAGATGTTAGTGTTGATACCCCTTCTGTTGATTCTGTTCTAGTGGTACGAGATTATCCCTATGTATTTCCAACTGATCTTCCAGGCATGCCGTCTGATAGGGACATTGATTTTGGCATTGATCTGTTGCCGGGCACTCAGCCTATTTCCATTCCTCCGTATCGTATGGCTCCTCTTGTGTTGAAGGAGTTGAAGGATCAGTTGCAGGAATTGCTTGGTAAGGGTTTTATTCGACCCAGTGTGTCACCGTGGGGTGCTCCTGTCTTGCTTGTGAAGAAAAAGGATGGTTCTATGCGCATGTGTATTGACTACTGCCAGTTGAACAAGGCTACAGTGAAGAACCGTTATCCTTTGCCTCGTATAGATGATCTGTTTGACCAGCTTCAGGGCGCACAGGTGTTTTCTAAGATTGACTTGCACTCAGGGTACCATCAGTTGAAGATTCGGGAGCCTGATATCCCAAAGACTGCCTTCAGGACTCGATACGGCCATTACGAGTTCCTTGTTATGTCATTTGGGTTGACCAATGCCCCTGCAGCTTTCATGCACTTGATGCACAGCGTATTCAGGCCATATCTTGACTCGTTCGTGATTGTTTTTATTGATGATATTCTGGTGTATTCCCGGAGTCGGGAAGATCATGAGCAACATCTGAGGACCGTGCTTCAGACCTTGAGGGAGAAGAAATTATATGCAAAGTTCTCAAAATGTGAGTTTTGGCCGAGTTCTGTGGCATTCTTAGGCCATGTGATTTCTAGCGAGGGTATTCGGGTGGATCCGAGGAAGGTAGAGGCCGTGCAGAGTTGGCCCAGGCCGTCCTCAGCTACACAGATTCGCAGTTTCCTTGGCTTGGCGGGTTACTACCGTCGTTTTGTGGAGGGATTTTCATCGATTGCTGCCCCTATGACTAGATTGACCCAGAAGGGTACCCCATTTCAGTGGACAGAGGAGTGTGAGGCAAGCTTTCAAAAGCTCAAGACAGCTTTGACTACAGTCCCTATCTTGATGTTGCCTACCGGTTCGGGGTCTTATACTGTCTATTGTGACGTCTCGAGAGTTGGCCTTGGAGCAGTGTTGATGCAGGACGGTAGGGTGATTGCCTACGCGTCCAGACAGTTGAAGGTACATGAAAAGAATTACCCTGTCCATGACCTTGAGTTAGCTGCCATTTTTCATGCCTTGAAGATCTGGCGTCATTACCTGTATGGTGTGCCTTGTGAGATCTATACTGATCATCGGAGTTTGCAGCACTTGCTTAAGCAGAAGGACCTGAATATGCGTCAGAGGAGATGGTTAGAGTTGTTAAAGGATTATGATATTACTATTCTTTATCACCCGGGCAAGGCCAATGTGGTGGCGGATGCCTTGAGTCGCCGGGCGGAGAGTTTGGGAAGCTTGGCATATTTACCAGCTTCAGAGAGGCCTATGGCGATGGATGTTCAGGCCTTAGCCAGCCAGTTCGTGAGATTGGATCTTTCGGAGCCCAGTCGGGTTCTAGCCTGTGTGGTTTCCCGGTCTTCCCTATTTGACCGTATCAGGGAGCGGCAGTATGATGACCCTCATTTGCTTGTCCTTCAGGACAAGATTCAGCGTGGAGATGCCGGAGATGTGAACATTGGAGATGACGAGGTATTATGGATGCAGGGCCGGATTTGTGTGCCCAATGTTGATGGTCTTCGAGAGATGATTCTAGCCGAGGCCCATAGTTCGCGGTATTCCATCCATCCGGGTGCCGCGAAGATGTATCAGGACCTGAGGCAGCACTACTGGTGGAGGCGGATGAAGAAAGATATAGTTGGCTATGTGTCTAGATGCCTCAACTGCCAGCAGGTGAAGTATGAGCACCAGCGCCCGGGTGGGTTGCTCCAGCAGATAGAGATTCCGGAGTGGAAATGGGAGCGCATCACCATGGATTTTGTATCCGGACTTCCACGGACCTTGAAGAAGTTTGATTCCATCTGGGTTATTGTGGACCGGCTGACCAAGTCCGCTCATTTCATTCCTGTGTGTACCACTTATTCATCGGAGCGGTTGGCGGAGATTTATATCCAGGAGATCGTCCGTCTGCATGGTATTCCAGTTTCTATCATTTCAGACAGAGGTACTCAGTTTACGTCGCGGTTCTGGAGAGCTGTGCAGCAGGAGTTAGGCACTCGGGTGGAGTTGAGCACATTCAGATTCTTGAGGACATGCTCCGTGCGTGCGTGATTGAGTTTGGGGGGTCTTGGGATCATTTCTTGCCATTGGCGGAGTTTGCTTATAACAACAGTTATCAGTCCAGCATTCAGATGGCGCCGTATGAGGCTTTACTATAGCAGGAGTGTAGATCTACCGGNGGAGGATGTAACGACCCGGCCGGTCGTTTTTGGAATTTACGCCCCGATCCCCCATTAAGTGCTTCCCCTAAGTTCATTTCTGCTATTTTGGTTTGTCGGAACGTTCGGTGTTGAGTTTTGGAAAATATTTGGGACACTTGTCCCTAAATGAGAGCTTAAGTGTTGAAAAGTGGTCCGTAGTCTGAACAGTATGAAGACGACCTCAGAATGGAAATCTGATGGTTCCGTTAGATCGTTAGGTGACTTCAGGGTTGGGAGCGTGTTCGGAATGTATTTTTGGAGCTCGTAGCTCATTTAGGCTTGAAATGCCGAAGTTTGAATTCTTTTGAAGTTTCCGGTTCGATAGTGAGTTTTTGATCCGAGGGTCGGATTGGAATTCCGGAAGTTGCAGTAGCCCCGTCATGTCATTTGGGATGTGTTTGCAAAATTTCAGGTCATTTGGACGTGTTTTGGTTAGGTTTTTGATCGAAAGCGTATTTGGAAGAAACTTCTAGTTCTTAGGCTTGAATCTTTGATTTAATCGGGTTTCCGGTGTTGTTTTAGGGGTTTTAAGGATTGGTACAAGTTTGAATAAGGTATTAGGTGGTATTGGTGCTTTTGGTTGAGGTCCCGGGGGCCTCGAGATGATTTCGGATGGTCGACGGGAAGAAATTCCAAAGTGTGCAGCAGCAGATTTTGAGTCTTCTGGTATTTCCGCTTCTGCGGCTTGGGAACCGCAGAAGCGGAGCTGCTGAAGCGGCTTCTTCATCGCAGAAGCGATTCCAGGCATCTCCGCAGGAACCGCAGAAGCGGTCCCTTCCTCCGCAAAAGCGGGACCGCAGAAGCAGGATTTGTACCGCAGAAGAAGAGTCTAGCCTTAAGTGAAAAGCCGCAGAAGCGGCTCGTGGTCCGCAAAAGCGGGACCGCAGAAGCGGTCCCTTGTCCGCAGAAGCGGAAATGACTGTTCTGAAAAGGGGATAATTCGAGGGTTAATTCAAAAGTTTGAAAAAACAATTGGGAGCTCGGGAGAAGGCGATTTTGGGTGGATTTTGAAGAGAAAATCACTAGGTAATGTTTTCTTGACCCTATTTAGTTGTATTCCATCAATATATAGTTATATCCACCATTAGAATTCGAATTCAAGGTCAAAATTGGGGAAAATTGGAAGAAACTTCATAGACCTAATTATTAAGTTTTGAGTGGGCAATTGACCTCCGATTTGGGAGATTTTTATATGGTTATACTCGTGAGAGTACGAAGGTTCTGAAAATATGAAAATTATTCGATTCCGAGACGTTGGCCTGAGGGGCGTTTTGGTCATTTTACCTATTTTTGCGCCCTAGCTGTAAATTTATTAGCGAAATAAGTTGTTTGCAATATTATTTACGATATATAATTGAATTGAATAGATTTGGGCCATTGGAGTCGGATACTCGTGGCAAGGGCGTGGTTTCTATTGATATTGAGCCGATTCAAGGTAAGTGGCTTGTCTAACCTTGTGTGGGGGACCTTTCCGCTTAGGATTTGTTAATTGTTGATTTGAGTGCCTTGTACGCGAGGTGACGAGCGCGTACTTGAGCCAATTGTTGAAAATCCGGTTTTCTTAAGATATTGAGATTGAGTTCCTTTCATATTTGCTTTATTCTACTTACAATTATAACCTGTGCTAGATTAGGAAAAGCATGTTTAGTTGATTTAACTTGCCTAATTGCTTAAGTTGCCTTGACTGTACTATGTGAAGCATGCTAGGCCAGTACTACCTGTTGCTTGTCTTTTGTACTTCGTTTCCGTATACCTTCTGGTTGTGATTGCGCATTTACATTGGGACAACGGATGTGGGATTCCGGTAGCTCCCCCCCCCCCCCCCTTGTTTGTTTACTTTGGGACTGCAGGTTAGATTCCCGATAGATCCCCCTGCACTTTTACTTTGGGACTGCGGGTTCGATTCCCGATAGATCCCCCTGCACATTGATGGTTGGACTACGGGACGGTATCCCGGAGATCCTTCGGATGTACATATATGATGGACTACGGGACGGTATCCCGGGAGATCCACTGGACAGTTGTGAAAAAAGGGGCTACAGGACGGAATCCTGGGAGACCCTCATTGTTATCATTGATATTGAGCTGTGTTTATTCTGTACTCGTGTAGTTGTTATAGCCTCGTTGACTTGTCTTATCTCACTGCACTAGTTATTATATCTGTCAGATTTTTATACTGTTAAATTTTTATTATTGTTATATTTTGTCTCAGTAGGGCCCTAACCTTCCTCGTCACTACACAACCGAGGTTAGGCTTGGCACTTACTGAGTACCGCTGTGGTTTACTCATGCCCTTCCTGCGCGTGTTTTTCATGTGCAGATCATTCAGGTACCTCCACTCAGACGCACTATCAGTGAGTCAGGAGGACTACGGAGACTTCGAGGTAGATCTGCTGCATCCGCAGACCAACGAGTCTCCCTCTTACTCTATCTTTAGTACTTAGTTTTCCTTCTTCGGTTGTTAGAAATTCTGGAGTTTGGAACCTTTACTATACACTTCTGTAGCCCGTGTTGCCCGTGAGTTTTCGGGTTTTGGGAATTGTTTTAGACTTGTGATATTGAGTTGTACTTGCCAAGCGGCATTCAGTACAGTTTCCTTTAGATATTTGATTTGATTTTCTCTATTTTTTCGCAATTATTATATTTCCGCAAATGTTAGGCTTACCTGGTCATGGGGACCAGGTGCCGTCATGACAAGTTCACGGTTGGTGAACTAGGGTCGTGCAGAACGAGTACTATAACTAAGCTAACATAGCACAGAAAATCACCCAGACAATCTCCTCACCCCACACTTAAAATTGTGCAATGTCCTCAATGCACACTAAAAATAACAAGAGGGTAAAAGAGACTCCCTAGTAGGCCAAAGGCCGAAGCATTAGCAGCTCACAGGATACTCAGACTTCTCCCAGGTACAGTCCTTTGTGCGGGAACCCCACACTTAGTTCAACCACATAGCTCACTTTCGCACACTTCCAGTGGCTTTTCTTCTATGCTCATAATCCTACAAAAAATGCTACAAAGATAGAATAATAAAATAAACAAAAATAAATAAAAATAAAAGAAAGCAGTAAAGCTGGGTTGCCTCCCAACAAGCGCCTAATTTAAAGTCGCGGCACCACTTGAACCAATTTTTGACTCCACCTTGAACTTATGAATTGTACACCTAACATGGCATCCAGTTTGTGGCTATGCACCTTTGGTGGGGCTACAAAGATAACCAAGCCAAGTAATAAATTTTTCACTCTGCACTTCTCGGCCTTTAGATGAGGAATGTAATTTTCGCTTTTTGGCACAACAAATTCAAGAATATAGGCACTCTCTTCCTCACTCTTTGACCCCTTCATTGGCTAAGATGGCTCGATTACTATCTTACTATCTAAACAAAATGTGAAAAATGATTGGAATGAGGTCTAATGCGCTCTAACTCATGAATTTTACTACTATTTGCATCCCCATATTTACACACACTCAAGTCTCCCAAAGTAATGTTATCTACTCCCTCACATGACTCTAGAGCACTCTTCTCAATATTGGCATCCTCAAGAAAAACAGGGTCTAGTGATTGGTATTCTCGTTTTAGCTCCTCAATTTGGTCTAGAAGATTTTTTTCAGCTTCACACAACCCATTATTAAATTGTTGGGCGTTACACGCATCAACCTTTGCACTCAAATCTGCATCTAAGTTATGCACAACCAAGCCAAAATTATCAATTTTATGTGCAAGTTCATCTCTCTCCTTAGACCAATCATTCACCAACGTTGTAAGAAGACAACGTCGTCTTCACCAATACCAACCCTTACTCCATTATTCAAATTCAGACCTCCCAGATGTCAGGCCATGACAAGACCAAAAATACGAGCCATAAAAGTCTCTTGTCAACCAAGCGTCTTCATCAATAGCCTTACCTCCGTATATTTCATCCCCAGATGTCATGCTGAGAGAACTAGGAACACACTAAGAGAAAAATATCAAATATTTGTAAAACTAAAAATATATACAAAAAAAGGATAAAATTAAAAGTCTAATCTAGAAAAACAGCTAATTTCTAAGTCCCCGGTAACGGCGCCAAAAATTTGTTTTGGCCAAACGCACACGCAAGTATACGCGGTCGTCAAGTAATAAAGTGACTAAAAGTCGGATGTCGATCCCACGAGGACTTGTGTTAACTATAAACTAAATTAGACTATCCTAATTATCTAAACAAGAATTAAACCTAGAAGTATTTGGTTCTAAACTAATTAAATAAAGAATATAAATGATGAACTTTTAACAGAGAGAAAGAGCAGATTTTTATGGTATCAATGTAATGAAAACGATCTAGGGTTATGGGCTATCTAACATTCCCATTGTATTCTTCAATTGAATTGACTAACTAATTTATCGAGTTTATTGGTTGACAGGGTTAATATTGCTCATAAGAATCTGTCGAGTCCTTACTCGCCTATTCAAGCTAACCTAACGCCTATATGTCTATGGAGTTAGAATAGACAAGAATGTATTTATAGTTCCTGTAAATCAACCAAGCAAGGCAATTAGGTATATGTC
>NW_017672309.1:0-2970 GCF_001879085.1 Nicotiana attenuata
GGAGCCCTAATGTTGGCTAAAGGAAAACGCTCACTCGGGGTTGAGCCCTAATGTTGGATAAAAGGAAAAATGCTCAACTCAGTGGTTGGAGCCCTAATGTTGGCTAAACCAAGTAACAGGTTGATATTGGGAATTATAAACTATCCTTTTTTGGGATTCTTTTGTTATCTCTTTTTTCTCTTTTTTTTTCATTTTTTAGAAGATGCAGGAAAGAACTTGGAGGAAACTTCCCCTTCGCATTGATTATTTGCTGCAAAGCTGTTTCAGCACTTGCGCGTTTCTTTTCTTTTGGCTGCACCTGCTTTTGCGCGGTTGCCTGGATTGCATCTGTTTCAATTTTCAAACAAAGAACAGTTGTTAGTTTGAAACGGTGGTTGGTTTTGTGGCCTTGATTGCTTGATCCCGGCCTAGCTTCTATTGAGAACCTCTGCTGCTTGCTGGTTTTGAAGATTCTTCTCTCTTTCAAACCGGATGGCTCATCTTTCAGGATTTCATGACAACTCGCCCGCGTGGGGCTCCGGCCTTTCACTTTATTCTGCCTTTAAGACCTTTGTCCTTGAGCCCTTTTTTTTTCTCTTTCAATAACTTTGATTTCAAAGCATCCGCCATCATGGCCAGTCGGGATTGACTTGATGCACCCGCTGAGGCTGGGTACTTTTCTTTAGCTTTTGTTAGGGAGAGCCCTGTAAAGCCAGTCCTGCCACCTTTTCTTTGTAATAGTTTCGGAATCAGCGTTAGACCGAAAGGGATTCAAGGAAAAAGTAAGCAAGAAGATGAATTTAAAGAGAAGCGTCCCTTTCGGGGGGAAGAGAAGGACTTATCTGGGGGTGCATGCAATCTTCAAATAAACATGACATGCTTCTTGGACTGGATGCCCGACCCGCACAAACTTTCCAACTTCTCGTAAACTCATGGACCCGTGTCTCAAAACCAGGGAACCTTGCCGGACTCTTTCAGTGGTGGGAGATGTCTTCTCTTCGGCCGACGGCGCCCTTTGCGGGTTTTCGCCAATCGACCTCTCTCATTTCTCTTCTCACCGTCGCCCGATAGTGCTCTTTACGAGTTTTCACTAAGCGAACTCTCTCATTTTTAATTTCTCTACTCACCGTCGCCTTATGGTGCCCGTAGGTTTTCACCGATAAGACTCTCTCATTTTATTTCTCTCAATTTGATTGCATCAAATTCCAACAATGATGTTTTCAATTCCACGCCTTATCCAATTGATCGGAAGGACTTGGACAAGGTTTTTGGGTAAAAAGAATCTCGGATGGAATTACAACTTTGGAACCGTTTTGGTGGGCTCATTGCCGATCCATTATATCATCTGCCCCAGATTCATTTTTTGGGGAATTGGGATTTTTGTTTTGGTGTGACTGAACCCCAGAGAGAGGCTGCCTACATATCCTTTCGGAATCAAGTCAGACGCAGTTCAGGAAAATATTTATTTTGGTTGTTTTTGTTTTTGTTTTGTTTTGTTTTCTTTGTTTTCTTCTTCTCTCTTTTTTTTCATTTTTCTTTTCTTTTCTTTTTTTTTGTTCTTTCTTTTGTTTTTTTTCTTTTTTTTTCTCTCTTTTTTTTTCTTTTTTTTCCCCTTTTCAATAGTACTTTCGGGTTCCAAAGAGGGTAACCAAGGAAGGGTAACTAGCTCAAAGGGTTTGCGAAAGATTGATAGTGTTTGGATAGCGGGAATGAAAGCCTTCGTCATCTCAAAGTCGTCATCGCAGAGAATCTAGACGTAGTACCTTTTTACTGCATCCGCATTCACAGCTGCAATTCTCCTCTCGGCAATATCTTTCTAATGATGTATGGACCTTTCCAATTAGGAGCAAATTTTCCTTTTGCTTCCTGATGATGTGGAAGAATGCGCCTTAACACAAGTTGTCCCACTTCAAAGTTCCTAGGTCGTACTTTCTTGTAATAAGCGCGGGCCATTCTTTGTTGGTACAACTGCCCGTGATAGACTGCGGCCATCCGTTTTTCATCAATTAAAGACAACTGTTCCAAACGAGTCTTGACCCATTCACTATCCTCGAGTTCTGCTTCAACGATGATCCGGAGAGAAGGGATTTCTACCTCTGCGGGTATAACGACCTCAGTTCGATAGACCAAAAGGTATGGGGTAGCTCCTATCGATGTGCGCACTGTGGTGCAATATCCCAGTAATGCAAAAGGCAACTTTTCATGCCATTGTCTGGAGCTCTGAATCATCCTTCTCAAAATCTTTTTGATGTTCTTGTTTGCTGCTTCAACAGCACCATTGGCTTTAGGTTTATTCCCAAATTGTTCCAACTCTCGATTTATTTCCCTAGAAACCTCTTCTTCATCATATTCCGACTCTTGGTTCATTATTTCACAGTTAGACAGCGCGTTTGGATCTGGGCATGAAGTTCGCAAGCATGTCATGTTATTTAAGGCCGCATTATTAGAACTGAAAGAAAAAGTAAAAGAGAAAAATAGCAAAAATCAGAAAGAATAAAGAAAGATAAAGATGAAATATTGATTTCATTTCTTGGAATTTGAAGATAACAGGGTTTACATTTGGAAATTAAAAGACAAGAAACTAAAGAAACATCCGAGTTACACCCTGGAATAACTCGGGATGCACAAAAAGTAGCAGGACAGGTCTACCGGGACTCCCGCCTGATCGGAAACGGCGTAGCCTTCCAATTTTGAAGCTTGGCGCTTGGTCCCATGTATAACACCTCAGCGGTGCTAGTGCCCTCTCCCGGCTGAACCATGTGGGTTTCGTATAATATCTTTCTCATTGCCCCACATATCTCTTCAATCTCTTCGGCCGTAAAGGCCTCATCCTCTTCTTCTTCATTGTATTTTGGCTTAACAAAGGTCTCGTACAGATGTGGCAGTGGCTGTGGCAAGACCCATCCCTCTTTCTTTCTCTCATCCGCCCACTCTACATCATCTGGGGTGGGGTGAAAACCTATCCCGAAGAATTTTTCAGTTGTTGGCAGG
>NW_017672309.1:4486-7600 GCF_001879085.1 Nicotiana attenuata
ATCAAACTCTTTATCCTCACAGATCATTCCAATCACTGGCCCATTGTTGTTGGCTGGCAATGGATTGTTAGTCACATTTGGGACCTCCTCGTCCCTCAGTACTATCTTTCCCTGCTCTATTAAGTGCTCCACCGCTCTTTTTAATGTCCAACAATCATTTGTGTCGTGCCCTTCCGCTCCTGAATGATAGGCACATCTGACACCGGCACTGTAGGCAGGCGATGCTGGGTTATGCCTTGTTTGAGGGACCGGCTGCAGTAGACCCATTTGGACAAGTTTTGGGAATAGATTAGAGTAAGATTCACCAATTGGAGTAAAAGTTTGCCTCTTGGGTGGCTCACGGGGAGGAAAGTTATTCTGTGGAGGAGGGGGATTATAGTGGTTTTGGTGGGAGGCTGATTTCTTGGGAATGGAGCTTGGTTGCTATTAGCATGTGGCTGCGGCCGAGCAAAGGGTTGAGCATTCATGACCGCATACGGTTGAGGAGCATAAGCCATGTCATGGTGAGGGTAGTAATGTTGAGGGGTTCTTTCCGAGAACATGGGTTTAGGAGCGCAGTGTCTTCTTGCACCCGAGGCCGCCATAGATGTTTCTTCTTTATTCTTACCTTTGGCCATTCCTCCAGACCCGCCTTGAATGGCTTGGGAGGTTGCTCTGATAGCGGACTGGCTCAAAATTCTACCCGTCTTCAATCCATTTTCCACCATTTCACCAATTTTAATAGCTTCTGCGAACGGTTTACCCATAGCTGACATCATATTTTGGAAATAATCAGCTTCATGAGCTTGAAGGAACACCGTGACCATTTCGACCTCGTCCATTGGAGGCTTTACTCTCGATGCCTGCTCACGCCATTTGATTGCATACTCCCTAAGGCTCTCTGAAGACTTCTTTTTCAAATTTGCCAACGAGTTTCGGTCTGGAGCAATGTCTATATTGTACTAGAACTGTCTAACAAAGTCTCTCGCGAGGTTGTCCCAAATGTGCCATCAGGAGACGTCTTGATCCATATACCATTCCGAGGCGATGCCCACCAAGCTTTCCCCAAAGTAAGCCATGAGCAATTCTTCTTTTCCTCCAGCCCCACGCAATTGATTGCAGTACTTTTTAAGGTGAGCAATGGGATCGCCATGCCCATCATATTTCTCGAACTTCGGCATTTTGAATCCCATGGGCAGGTGCACATGAGGGAACATGCACAAATCGGTATAGGAAACACTCTTCTGCCCGCTTAAACCTTGCATGTTTTTTAAGCTCTGCTCAAGGCTCCTCATCCTTTTTGCCATTTCAACTTTTTCAGGAGCTTTAGGAGTTTTATCTTGTCCGGGTGTGAACTCAAATGGGGGTGGCTGAGAGTAAGTGTATGTGGGGTATTGAGGAGGCTCCGCTTGAAAAATAGGATTTTGAAAAGTAAAGGCCGAAGGATCAAAGGTAGGCCTAGGCAGTGAAGGTTATGTGGTGGCCGAGCATGGTGGAGCGGTAAAGATATTGGGGACTGCTCCGGATGTGAACACCTGGGGGCGGACCTCAGAAGGTGTTCCCACAAAATGAGCCGACATGATGGGCTGTCCCAATGGGGTATTCGGGTGGCTGATGGGGATATTAGAGGTACCCTATGTTCTAGGAAACAACTCGGGGAATCCGGGGATGGCACTTGGAGGCTGCCTTCCATTAGCCCACACATCCCACATCTCCATGACCCTAAGACGTAAGATCCTGTTCTCTTCAGCCGCTGCAGACTCTGAGGCCGGTATGCTCGAGATTGGGCTATCTTCTGGGATGGGAATTGCTGGCAAGGTCATTTCCGAAGACATTTCTATGCTCCCCTTTGATCTGGTAAAATACTGATGTGATGTCAGTTTACCACAGAAAAACCAACCACCATTTTCTGTATAACCTGGACTGGAGGTGACAGCAGCAAACGGTTAGTTTGAGGCAAATAACAGATAGGTAATCGCACGTTGAGGCGTGATGCACCTATACAGTTAAATGTATTTCTATATGTTTTGCAACGGTTGCATGCGTCATTCCGGCGTTTCCTTATTCTTTCCCATTTTTCTTCTTTCGATTTTCATTTCTCTTTTTGTTTCTCTTTTCTTTCTTCTCTTGCCCTTTCTCTCGTTTTTCATTGCCTTTTTTTTTACTTTCTCTTTTCTTTTCTTTCATTCTTGCCTTTGCTTTTTGCCATGGTTTCTTTCTCTTGGTTTTCTTATTTTCTCTCTTTTGTTTCTTTTCCTCTCTTGTTTTTTATTATTTTCTTTCCTCCCCTTTTCTTTTCTCTTAGGGTTACGGTCGAATCTTATGGAGATTGTCTACGTATCATGACCCCGCATGAATCAGACCAAGCGTAGTTCTTGAAAGAATAAAGCACCAATTTCTGATTTAAAGACTTATTTTAACCCAAAAGAAAAAGTAACATCATCATTTTTTTTTCAAAATTTTCATTTCAAAGACAAAACTTCGGCTTTGCGGATACGGCCTTTTAGCACTTCGGGAAAGAAGATTTTAAGGCTATGCCCACTAACCGTTAAAAATGACCCAAGGTGGCTGTTCTTGCAAAAATAGCTTCCGGCGCCGTTTTGGAGACATTCGGCTTATTTTAGACAAGATGGCATCACCTGACTTATTTGTGACAAAAACTAAAAATTTTGTTGTTTTTGGGGCTATTTTTGCAAAAAGGGAAGTTGGACCCGATGGGGGTTGCCTACGTATCCCACGCCCTGTGGGAATCAAACTAGCGTAGTTCGGGCAGATTTGTCAAAACCAAATATATTTTGAAAACAAAAATCTTTCTTTGTTTTTTTCAAAAATCCGGCAGAGTTTCAGTACTATTTGGATATTGGTTTTTCAAAGCAAGTGATAAACCTCACTTAACCCTAACACTGCTATTTTCTTTCAACTCTCTCCCATTATTTACAAGCCGGTCAACATGCAAAGCCGAGCAAATAAATGCACAAGTAGCACGTAAGATGCATCAGGATGGTCTTTTCATTTCAGGTCACCTGTCCTAGACGGACCCAACCCCTGTGTTGAGTCCCCTAAGTCAAATGCACATGATGCAAACAAACGTTCCTACTAGGGATCCGGCATGAGGCTTTGTTATACTAGGTTTAA
>NW_017672309.1:9364-29526 GCF_001879085.1 Nicotiana attenuata
AGATCTTCAGTATACTGGGCTTCTAAAACTAGCCCGAGCAGGAGGAGAAATCGTTCAGCTTCAGCCCTGAGAAAGCTGTCTAACGCCTAGGCTTCAGCGCAAGCCCAGATGTTGGCATAGGAGTTTTGGTAAAGCCTAAATGTTCCAAGTTCGAAACGCTTGAAAGGCAAAGCTAATTACTGTTTTAAAACTAGCCTAATTCAAAATCTGGACAGCTCAGTGTTAGCACAAATATAATCAACATGACTTTGGATTTTGGTAGCCTCTTTTAAGTTCAAATTGTCACAGTAAACAATTACCTTCAGGAGCTAAACGATTTAACATAATTACAACAATGAAACAACTATAGTAACTAAAACGATTTAAAATGCCCTAAACATGTTAAACAATTAAACAAACGGGACTGCTCATGATCTGATTTTAGGGTAATTAAACGTTTCAAAGCAGTTAAACCTGATGAGACACACACTCATTCTAGAGTTGATTTCCAGAACCACCTCTAAACATGATTCCAATTTAACATCCGTAATGACATGATAGCAGATTCAAAAATGAAATTAAGCTATACTGAAACTAAAATTGCTAGATAGAGTACTCATAGTATCAGTTCAAACAGTCCAGTTACAATCAGTCCAAACAGTCCTATTAATACAAATACTGCATTATCCAAATAACTCAACTATGCTAAGCATCTAAACTAAGTAAAACAGTAGGAAACATTATGAGAAAGAATAGATGATAATTCATCATTTATTTTTTCAAATTTAGTCACACATGTTGATCCAGTCTTCACGTAGCATTTGAGGCTAAAGGAATACCTGAAATTTGAATAGAAAATAAGAAAATGAAGGTCAGCGAGGCAGCAGCAATGCTACAATGTTCAATTTCAGCAGGAAACCAACAATTCCAAATCAAAACCCAGGAAATAAGGACAGGATGCAGTAGACTTCCAAAACAGACTTCAACCAACCCAAAACTCAGCTGAAACTTAGGACTAAATTTTGATGATTCAAAATGACCTTCAACAGGTGAATTCCTACTAATTTCAGAGCTTAGAAGTGAATTTCAGCTGCTGAAACTAGGTGAAACAGTGGATTTTTTTTTATTTCTAGGCTATTTTTTTTTGTTGAATTTTCTGGAGTTTTCTCTTTAGGATCTAATGTTTATGTATCTCTCTACTTCTACAGAAATTTGTTTTGAATTTCAGTAGCTTTGAATTTGAATTTTGAATTTTTAGATTTGGGATCT
Organism: Nicotiana attenuata; assembly: GCF_001879085.1. NCBI lineage: Eukaryota > Viridiplantae > Streptophyta > Magnoliopsida > Solanales > Solanaceae > Nicotiana > Nicotiana attenuata. The sequence continues at coordinate 10,613 of NW_017672309.1, forward strand.
CTAAACTTCTGAAACTTATAAAACAAGGCAAGGGGTATGCCTTTATATAGGCAAAACTAGGGCAGCATCAGACTTTTGTTTTACACCCTAAGTCCCTCTTTTAATTTCAGATTTTTACTAGTTAGTCCTTTACTTATTGGCTTGTTGGTCAAGTTATACTACCAAGTTCCTAAATTTCAAATTGAACCCCTTCTAGAAGGTTCTAGGGGGTTCTATTTTAGTTACTGCACTATTCTTTCATTGAACTACCTATATTACCCTTGAATTATTTTTGAAATTACTAAACTATGTTTACTAACCCCCAGCCTTGTTAACTTGGTCAAAACTGACCATAGTTAGTCAATCAAGAGCTGGGAATATTCAGCTATACCCAAACAATTCCTAAAAATAATAGAAAACCTAACAATTGAACTAATCAATCAAAACTGGAAAATAACTCTAATTAACACTAATGTCCTAAGGCTATTTTTATTACAGAACTAATGAAACAATAAATTAACAAACAATAATTCAAAATGAAGCTATACTGTAACAACAAAAAAATGAATAAAATCTAAAGAAAATCAACAGCAAACATGGAATCATTCGAGAACAAAATTAAAACTGTAACCCTAAAAGAAAACCTAATGAAAGATCAGTAGCAAACATAGATCATATAATTGAAAACACACAGTTGAATCAAAATAAGAACAAACTAACACTATATGGCTGAAATCAGACCCTAAATTAAGACCCAAAAATAAAATAAAATAACAGAAATACCAAATAGAAGAAATAAAATCAAAATCATGAAGAACAACAGAAAAGGAGGTAGAAGAGGAATACCTCGAAATCGCTCATTTTGAATTTAAAATTAAGGCCGTCTTTTAGAGGTAATTGGACTATAACCATCCTTAATCATTTGTTTTCAAGGGAAAACACACAATTAAGGGTTGTTATAGCCCCTTAAATCAATAAACCCCAACTGTTGAAAACTAGGGTTCCTGGTCCGGACTTTGATCTGAAATTCGAGCCACTGGAGGAAGATTCGAGGGAAACTAAAAGGGGATTTGGGATGAGAGGGTCTTGGTGGTCAAGGGGTGTAAAAATGGTGAGGTTTGGGGGCGGCGCCGCCACCGGAGAACAAAGGCGGCGGTTAGGGTTTGGGATTTTTGAGGGCTTCTAGTGATATTTGAAGGGAGGCAATGGTGTCATGGCCATGAGGGACGTGAGGGGAGGCCCTGGTGTGATTTTGGGACAGATTAGATGATTTAGGGTTTTGGTTGATCCCTTTGATTTAAGATTCGAGAAGTTCGGCTGGGATTTGAGGGACGGGGTTTGGAGTTTTGGAAAGAGGAGAATGAGAGGAATCCATGGTGTATTTTTGGGAGCATTTGGAGAGTTGCCGCCGGCGGAGGCGATTTCCGGCCAGCGGCGGACGGTGGGAGACGGCGGAGGAGCGGTGGTGTGTGTTAGGGTGTTAGAGACGATTGGTTTGGAGGGTAGGGGGCTATTCTGACATTTAAATACCAAACATCCTAGTTAGTTCCGGACCGTTGGATTGATTAGATCCAACGGTCAGGATTAAAATAAGCGAAACGGCGTCGTTTTGAGCATAAAAAAGCTGGACCGGGTTGGGGGCTCGAGTTTGGACCTGGGGCTCGGATCAGGGTGATGGGGGTTTTGCTTGGGCTGGTGATTTATTTGAAGACTGGCCCAAGATAGACCTTTCTTTAATTCTTTTGAATCTTTTCCTTTCATTTTTGTTTTATTTATTATTTTTTATTTTGTTTAGCACAAAATTAAAAATAACAAAAACCCGATTTAACTCTAAAATTAAACTAATTAATTTTCTAAAATTAACTAGATCCAAATTTAAAAGAAAAATAAGGAAAAAATCAAAAATTAAAAGTAAAATGCAAAGAGGAATGTATATTATTATTATTATTATTATTTATTTCCTTCTATTTCTTGTAATGTTAATTAACTAGTGGAACTAAAAAAAGATAAGTATAAAATTGGGTCCTAAATGCAAATGTGCTATTTTTGTATTTTTTTTATGAATAATATTAATTAAAAATGCAAACAAACACAAAATCATACAATTAATTCCCTAAAATTCAAATAATAAAAGAAAAATCGTAATTTTAAGAATTCTATAGGAATATTTCAAGCGAGGTAAAAATCACGTGCTCACAGCTGCCCCTCTTTGTTCGGAGACACGAAGGGTTTTCGGGCAAAGACAAATGAGCAATTATGAGAGATTTTTGCCTGCTTGACACTCCATGAGAAACATTTTTGAAAAATGTCTGACCGAACCCTGCTTCAGAGGTTGCCTACATATCCTTGACTGCAAAGGAATCGGGTCAGTGTAGTTCTGGAAGATTTGGTAGTTGGGACTACCAGAAGCTGTGATTTCACTGCTGTTGCTGCTGCTACTGCTTGCTGACCTCCTTATTACACCAAAAGGAAAGTCAAAGCTAAGCTAGCTATGCCTATCAACTATGAGTTACAAGATTCCTATCTATAAATCTCTTGAAGCTTGATCTTGAGTCTTAGCTGATTTTGCTGTGGACTTCGATCTGAATCTTGATGCTCGCAAGCTGTAGGTATTAGTTCTTTCTTCAGCATTGGGTTAAAGCGGGACAGGTGGAGCTTGTGACTTCAATCAAGTTTTGAGCAGTCCGCATCTCTGTTCACTTCAGCATTTTGAATTCACTTCTTTTTGTTCTTTTTTCTTCTTTTCTTTATTCTGGATTGAGACTCATCCCTTTGGTCATCTCGAACCTTTGTGCCTTGAGGTCAACCCTGTTCAGACACCAAAACAAAACAAACGAACGAAATTTTTCTGCCCCAGTTTTCACTAGGAAAATTTCGTGAGTTATTTGTGACAAAATCTGAACTCATTCTCTCTCTCTTTTTTTTTTCTCATTTTCAAGAATTGTATTTATCTATGATGGAACGGACTAGGGAATGGAACCCTATTTCTAAAAGGCGCAACTCAGGGATTGGAGCCCTAATGTTGGCAAAAGGTAAAAAGCTCAACTCAGGATTGGAGCCCTAATGTTGGCTAAAGGAAAAATGTTCAACTCAGGGGTTGGAGCCCTAATGTTGGCTAAAAGGAAAATGCTCAACTCAGGGGTTGGAGCCCTAATGTTGGCTAAAGAAAAAATGCTAACCTCAGGGGTTGGATCCCTAATATTGGCCAAAAGGAAAACGCTCAACTCAGGGGTTGGAGCCCTAATGTTGGCTAAAAGGAAAAACGCTCAACTCAGGGGTTGGAGCCCTAATGTTGGCTAAAAGGAAAAACGCTCACCTCGGGGGTTGGAGCCCTAATGTTGGATAAAAGGAAAAATGCTCAACTCAGTGGTTGGAGCCCTAATGTTGGCTAAACCAAGTAACAGGTTGATATTGGGAATTATAAACTATCCTTTTTTGGGATTCTTTTGTTATCTCTTTTTTCTCTTTTTTTTTCATTTTTTAGAAGATGCAGGAAAGAACTTGGAGGAAACTTCCCCTTCGCATTGATTATTTGCTGCAAAGCTGTTTCAGCACTTGCGCGTTTCTTTCTTTTGGCTGCACCTGCTTTTGCGCGGTTGCCTGGATTGCATCTGTTTCAATTTTCAAACAAAGAACAGTTGTTAGTTTGAAACGGTGGTTGGTTTTGTGGCCTTGATTGCTTGATCCCGGCCTAGCTTCTATTGAGAACCTCTGCTGCTTGCTGGTTTTGAAGATTCTTCTCTCTTTCAAACCGGATGGCTCATCTTTCAGGATTTCATGACAACTCGCCCGCGTGGGGCTCCGGCCTTTCACTTTATTCTGCCTTTAAGACCTTTGTCCTTGAGCCCTTTTTTTTTCTCTTTCAATAACTTTGATTTCAAAGCATCCGCCATCATGGCCAGTCGGGATTGACTTGATGCACCCGCTGAGGCTGGGTACTTTTCTTTAGCTTTTGTTAGGGAGAGCCCTGTAAAGCCAGTCCTGCCACCTTTTCTTTGTAATAGTTTCGGAATCAGCGTTAGACCGAAAGGGATTCAAGGAAAAGTAAGCAAGAAGATGAATTTAAAGACGAAGCGTACCCTTTCGGGGGGAAGAGAAGGACTTATCTGGGGGTGCATGCAATCTTCAAATAACATGACATGCTTCTTGGACTGGATGCCCGACCCGCACAAACTTTCCAACTTCTCGTAAACTCATGGACCCGTGTCTCAAAACCAGGGAACCTTGCCGGACTCTTTCAGTGGTGGGAGATGTCTTCTCTTCGGCCGACGGCGCCCTTTGCGGGTTTTCGCCAATCGACCTCTCTCATTTCTCTTCTCACCGTCGCCCGATAGTGCTCTTTACGAGTTTTCACTAAGCGAACTCTCTCATTTTTAATTTCTCTACTCACCGTCGCCTTATGGTGCCCCGTAGGTTTTCACCGATAAGACTCTCTCATTTTATTTCTCTCAATTTGATTGCATCAAATTCCAACAATGATGTTTTCAATTCCACGCCTTATCCAATTGATCGGAAGGACTTGGACAAGGTTTTTGGGTAAAAAGAATCTCGGATGGAATTACAACTTTGGAACCGTTTTGGTGGGCTCATTGCCGATCCATTATATCATCTGCCCCAGATTCATTTTTTGGGGAATTGGGATTTTTGTTTTGGTGTGACTGAACCCCAGAGAGAGGCTGCCTACATATCCTTTCGGAATCAAGTCAGACGCAGTTCAGGAAAATATTTATTTTGGTTGTTTTTGTTTTTGTTTTGTTTTGTTTTCTTTGTTTTCTTCTTCTCTCNTGATAAAATGAAAGAAAAAGAAAGTTTTTCAAAAAATAGTTGGTTTTGTCAAATCTGCCCGAACTACGCCAGTTTGATTCTCACCGGATGTGGGATACGTAGGCAACCCCCATCGGGTCCAACTTTCCTTTTTGCAAAAATAGCCTAAAAATAACAAAATTTTAATTTTTCTCACAAATAAGTCGGGTGATGCCATTCTTGTTTAAAAATAAGTCGAATGTCCCCAAAAGGGCGCCGGAATGCTGTTTTTGCAAGAACAACCACCTTGTATCATTTTCAACGGTTAGCGGGCACAACCTTAAAATCTTCTTTCCCGAAGTACTAAAAGGTCGTATCTGCAAAGCCGGGGTTCTGTTTTGAAATAAAATTTTGAAGAAAAATGGTGTTACTTTTTCTTTAGGTCAAAATAAGTTATTAAATCACCTTAGTAAATGTGCAGGATGAGCACGAATGAAATTTAACCCTTCACAGTCCTTAAAGAGATCCCCTAAGAGCCCAACATGTGGTGGAATGATCTAGGGAAAGGAAGTAGAGAAACAGTGGTAAAGGTTCTGGGAGGCCTCGTCGGACTATTGAACGTCAAGCCAAGGTTGGACATAATTGAAGCTTTAATACCTTTTTGGGACCCGACTTGCAATGTGTTCCGTTTCTCTGACTTTGAGCTCACACCTACATTGGAGGATGTCGCGGGTTATGCGGGCCTTAATGGAAATCGTAGAAGTCGATATCCATTGTCACCAAGACCGGTATCTCCTCACAGATTTCTGGATTTGCTGAGTATTAGTCGGGATATTCAGGACGGAAATTTATCTGAAGGGTATTGCACACTCCAGTTTTTGTATCATCGATATGGCAACCTCCGAGGTTTTGAAGAGCCGAACACTGGTCTAACCATTGCCGGAAATAAAGACAAATGGGAGGCAAGGCGGGGTTTAGCTTTTATGGTAGCCTTCTTGGGTGTTGTAATTTGTCCAAGAAAAGATGGTAATATAGAGATAGGTCTCGTAGGAATGATCGATGTTGCAATCAAGAAAGCCAACAGCACTGTGGTTCCTCTGATCGTATCTGAAATCTACCGAGCCTTGACTATCTGTCGGGAAGGGGGAAAGTTCTTCCAAGGCTGTAATCTGTTACTACAATTATGGATGCAAGAACACCTCTGTCACCAGGTTGGGTACATAAATTATGGTTTGATCGGTTTGAGCTGCATTGAAGAATTTGAAACCCGAGTGGCAGGTATTGAATTCCTAGAGGGTACTGAAGCTTGGCTTGCACATTTGAGATCCTTGACTGCCGACAAAATTGAGTGGGCATTCGGATGGCTTCCTGTCACCGAAGCAGTGTACACGTCAGCTGAAGTGTGTTATATCCTCTTGATGGGCATCCAGAGCATCCAGCCTTATGCTCCCTACAGGGTTTTGCGCCAATTAGGAAGATTTCAAACCGTCCCCAACGATGAGGATTTGAGTAATCATGTCATTGAACTGGGACCAAAAGCCGCATTTCCAGAAGGGAAAATTCGCCAAGTGTGGAATGAATGTAGATTTCTTGAACCTAAGACCATGGTGCCAGATCTAGCCAGAGGTGAAGTGGACCCTAAGTACATTGTCTGGTTCGGCAAAAGATTCCAGATTCCCGAAAGGCCCGCAAAGAGACCCCATGTCCAACAGTTCACCGATTGGAAGCAAGTGCAATGGGACTGGTTGACCAAAGAAAACAAGTACAAGGCCAAAATAAGCCAGTTGGAAAGGCAAGTCATGGAGATCCAGTTTGAAAAGGGTGTTCAAGCCGCCGCAGACGAGGGAGAAAAGAAAAAACTAACCCAGCAAAATGAGGCCCTCAAAGCTCAGATCCGGAAGATGAAAATAGCTGCCAGAAACCCGGAAAGAAGCCGGGCTGATGAAAGACTTATAAGCGGTCTAAAAAAGAAAGTCCTCGAGTGAAGAAGACCTGTAAAAGTCTGAAGACAACCTAGCGAAAATCCGGGCACAATGGACAAAGAAGGCAGAAGAACGGGCACGATTTGTGCAACAAATGAAGAGGAACTATGAAGGAACCATCACTAGCCTAAGAAGAAAGGTAACTACTCTTGAGGATGAGGCAACAAAGCAGGCTAAAGATTTCAAAGCTGATAGGGAGCACTGTTATGATCTGATGGCTCAAATGGAGGAAGAAATATAGAAATTGCAAAATCAGCACCTTCATGACTCTCAAGTGTTAGAAGCCCGGAACCAGCAGATAGGGCGGTTGCTTCAGGAAAAAGGCAGAATTAGAGAAAGGATCAGAACCATCGCTGACTACATTACCATGAAGTGCCAAGCGTGCGAGGACATGACTCGTACCACCTTTTTTGTTGCAGTGATGACTTTCGTCCACCAAGTTATGAGTGATTTGGAGCGACTACAAGGGGGTCTCGCACATAGGCCCGCGGCGAGGCCGAACGATGCCCCGCGGGCCCCAGTAGTTGAAGCTGTCACACCTCCTTTTTTACACACCCACAAGGATAGTGTATAATGGAGTTTTTCCAATTTAAGTGACATTACTCGAAATGGGATTATTTATTTATTTCAGAGTCACCACTTGAGATAGGTTTGGCTTTTGGTGTCCCAAGTCACCGGTTTATTTTGAATCCCAAATCAAGGAAGATTTCGACTTTCCTTGTGAAGTCTGCGAACCAGAAATTCTGAATAAGCAATTCTGTTAACCCGAGGGAAGGTGTTAGGCACCCCCGGATTCCGTGGTTCTAGCACGGTCGCTTAAACTATCATAATTGGCTTATTATCTGATTTTAAAACATGTTCATCCTATAGTGCAATTTTAAAAGTATTTATCGCTTTTAATTAATTTTTAAGGAAGATTGAACGTTGTTAAAACGTATTTTTGGATCACGTCACATGAAATGCACCCGGATCCGCGACACATTTTATTCAACGTTTTGGGATTTGGATTTGGGTCACATGAAATGCACACCCGAGTTTAGGAAGGTAAAATTATTAAATAACGCGCCTAGAGCAACTAACGCGTTGTTAACTTTGCGGGAGGCCATGAAAATTCGCTAAATGGCACGTCTCAAGTTCTAAGTATTCTAATGTGAGTATTTAAAGAGGGCCACGCAATTTATAAATTTTGTTTGGCGCGGCGCACCTCGATTTATTTTAAAGGCCATCCTATAATGAACTTTTATTCTCTATTAAGGATTGTCTCTAAGGGCCTAATTAATTAACATTATTAATGAACTATTATTAAAAGCATTCAAGCGAATTCGGGCCTCAAGATCAAGTCCAAACTCAAACAAAAGGATCTCCATCATTGAAAACCCCCTTAATTTAAGCTTGCTACTTAACTTGAAGGGCCCAAGCTTGCATTACAAAATTAAATTACGACTTCAAAATGAATTCAGGCCTTCAGTATTTTTGGGCTTCAAAATGAGCCAAGGAAAAACGCTTTCAGATCGTGCTAAGCTGTCCCATACGCTGGGCCTCAGCATAAAGCTGTTCAATATTTGGGCCCTTCAGGAACAGGCCTGGTCCAGTTTTGGACTGGATGTGACTCAACTTGGTTATACTATTAAATAAGGCTATGGGCTCCGCTGAAGCCAGGCCCAGTAGTCTGTTCATAAGAGGATAATCAGTCACTTGGGCCTTTCTTTCGCCTGTTCCCCTTTATATTTATTTAGCCCAAATGTCCCAAACAGCAGCAGATAAGGCGATTCCACGAAGCATGGAGATTAATTAATAGACCTAAAATATGGTTCAAGTTCTGTTATACAAATTAAATCAGTAAAACAAATGTAGTTTAACAGGCATTGTGATTTCAGATCTGCCACAGCTAAAGCATATGTACGAATTATTTGTCAAAAATACCGAAATTCCGCAAAATACTAATCACTTCTCTTTGATTTCAAATAACCTACACGTTTGTTTATTCACATTTTTGATGAACTAAAATGCTGGTTCCTGGAGTTTAACAACAAACAAGACTTCAATTGTACAATTCCTGAACAGCTACTGGAGTTTTACCCAAATTAGCACGAATCTAAGTTGTTGAAAATCTCTAATAAACAGTCCAATTTATACATTTTTCGAATGTCTCAATATACTACTGAAGCTAACAGTTTCCAAACAAGTTTATGAACAAATCATTACACCATCAGTCTACATAACAAACAGGAAGATAAAATCACTATTAATACTAATATGAAGCTAATAAGATAGAGAAATCGCTTCATTTCATCTCTAACTTGATTTCACATTGTAGGATTCAAATATATGTACCTGGAAAAATAGAGACAAGGAAGAGCTGAGAATCAATAGATCCAACTAAAAGGACGCAGCAGCAACACAGCAACGATGTAAACCCAGGAATAAGCAAAGAATGTCCGACTTTTAAGCAATTTTGGTTCAGCAACAAGTTAAAACCAATCCAGCAACCAAAATCCTAATCAAAACTGGTCTGAACACTTGAATACCCATTGAACTTCAGCTCATTTTACAACCTTGAATATGCAGGGATTGTTTTTGGAAATGAAAATCTCAGAAAAGACTTCAATGAAACCAGTATTTTGCAGAGCTTTTAGCTATGTTATTTCAGGATTTTCAGTAGTTTGAATTTGAATTTTGAATATTCAAATTTCTGGATCTCTCTAGGCTCTAATTTTGAATTTTTTCAGATCTGTAGCTCTCTAAAACCTCTCAAAAACTTTGAATTTTTCAGATCTCCCAAAACTTTTCAGATTTCTAAAACTTCAAACCCCCAAAACTTCTCAGATTTTTAAAACTTCAAACCCCTATTCAAAGCAGGGGTACTGCCCTTTTATAGATCAAAACTAGGGCAACTCTCAGATTTTCCTTTTACATCCTTGCCCCCTCTTTTAATTTCATTTTTAGCTAATTAGTCCCTCAATTCATGCCTTGTTGGTCAAGTTATACTACCAAGTTCCTGAATTTTAAATTAAAACCCCAATATAGAAGGTTCTAGGGGCTTCCAATTCAGTTACTGCAAGATTCTTTTTATTATAAAATGCCTATACTACCCCTGACTTCACCCCTGAATTACTTTGGACAATTAGCCAACCTTCAACTCATGGGTCAAGTTGACCCAATTCGTTTAACCCCAACTGGGCTGGCCTATTTTCCTTGGCTTTCAACCCCCCCCCCCCCCCGGAAATTAACCCAATTCATAAGTCTCGCTAGACCCATACCAAATTCAAACCCAGCAATTCAAATCAGGTCCAGAAGAAAAGGGGCAATTAACACTACAACATTCAGTAATTAAAACGAACCCATGCCATTAACACCTGCAAACTACAAATGATTTAGAAACTTATACCTAATTAAACAAACAAAGAAAAAGAGTGTGGAAAAGAAGAGTAAACAAACCGTCAACTAGTAATGAACCTAAAATCATGAAATAAGCGACGATTTTCAAACATGGAGAAACCTAAAACTAAATCAGAAACAAAACAAGAAAAGAAAAAGAAATACTAAGAAAATAAAGATACAAGATAAAATGAAATGAGCGAAGAGAAATACCTAGCAAACTGGCCAAAATCATATCACGAACATCGGCAGGATACTTTGAAATTTTGACTAAACAGGCTTTAACCGTGTGTTTTTTATGTGAAAACACACACCTAAAACCCATTAGAGTCAAAATCGTCAACAAAATCTCTTTCCGGATTTCAGGTTTAACTTGAATTTTAGATTCGCGGATCTTGGCTAAGATTTGGGGCAAAAGGAGTGTGAATCTGTGATGTGGGGGTGGAGAAGATCCTACGGTGTAAATTTGGTGGGGATTGAGTGGTGGCGCCGCCGGACACGGGGGAGGCGGCGCTAGGGTTTGGGATTTTGGAGGAGTTCCGACGGGATTCGAACGAAATTAAGGGCGGATTGATGATGGGGGAAGGGAGAGGGAGCTCTGGTATTAATTTGGTGGTTAATGGAGGTTCGCCGCCGCCGTAGGGCGATTTCCGGCGGCGGCTTGTGGTGGTAGGAGACGGGAGGGTAAGGTACGAGGAAGGTGAGTTTGGTCTTAGGGTTGTTTACAATTTTCGGACATTTTAATTAAAACCAAGAAGAAGATCACAGCCATTGGATTATGAGGGATGGAGGGTGTGGATTATTTTGATATTTGGAGAACCTGAAACGACGTAGTAACGCCCCTATACTACGTCGTTTCCATGGTCTGAGGACTGGGGCATTTGGACCGGGTGGTCTTGGAGTTGGGCTTGGGTTGGTCCAATTTTTTTTAAAGACTGGGCCATCAATTGTTTAGCAATAAACGGCCCAATCTGCTTTGCTTCTCTTTTATTCTCTTTTCTTTCATTTTCATTTCATTTTTTTAGATTTTTGTCAAATACAAAATTAAAATGATAAGTCCTGATTTAACTCTAATTTTCTAAAATTAACTAAATCCTAATTTAAAAGAAAGCTAAGAAAAATCGAAAATTAAAGTAAAAAAATGCAAAAGGACTATTTTTTGTTATTTTCTCTTATTTTTGTGATGTTAATTAACTAATAGAACTAAAAATATAAAAAATGAGATCCTAAATGCAAATGTACTATATTTTTTGTATTTTTTATGAATTATATCAATTAAAAATGCACACAAAAAATGCAAATAAACACAAATCATGCAATTAAATCCTAAAAATCAGATAATTAAAGGTTAATTTTATGAATTCTATAGGAATAATTCAAGCGAGGCAAAAATCACGTGCTCACAGTTGCCCCTCTTTGCTCGGAGACACGAAGGGTTTTCGGGCAAAGATAAATAAGCAATTACGAGAGATTTTTGCCTGCTTGGCACTCCATGAGAAGCATTTTTGAAAAACGTCTGACCGAACCCTGCTTCAGAGGTTGCCTACATATACTTGGCTATAAAGGAATCAGGTCGGTGTAGTTCTGGAAGTTTTGGTAGCTGGGACTACCAGGAGCTGTGATTTCACTGTTGTTGCTGCTGCTACTGCTTGCTGACCTCCTTATTACACCAAGAGGAAAATCAAAGCTAAGCTAGCTATGCCTAACAACTATGAGTTACAAGATTCCTATCTATAAATCTTTTGAAACTTGATCTTGAGTCTTAGCTGGTTTTGCTGTGGAACCCGATCTGAATCTTGATGCTCGCAAGCTGTAGGTGCTGGTTCTTTCTTCAGCATGGGATCAAAGCGGGACAGGCGGAGCTTGTGACTTCAGTCAGGTTTTGAGCAGTCCGCATCTTTGTCCGCTTCAGCATTTTGAATTCACTTCTTTTTGTTCTTTTCTTCCTTTCTTTATTCTGGATGGAGACTCATTCTTTCAGCTACCTCGGATCCTATGCCTCGAGGTCAAACCTGCTCAGACACCAAAACAAACAAACGAACGAAATTTTTCTGCCCCAGTTTTCACTAGGAAAATTTCGTGAGTTATTTGTGACAAAGTCCGAACTCATTCTTCTTCTTCTTTTTTTCTTTTTTCATTTTCAAGAATTGTATTCATCTATGATAGAACAAATTAGGGATTGGAGACCCTATGTCTAAAAGGCGCAACTCAGGGATTGGAGCCCTAATGTTGGCAAAAAATAAAAGTGCTCAACTCAGGGATTGGAGCCCTAATGTTGGCTAAAGGAAAAACGCTCAACTCAGGGATTCGAGCCCTAATGTTGGCCAAAGGAAAAACGCTCAACTCAGGGATTGGAGCCATAATGTTGGCTAAAGGAAAAAATGCTCAACTCAGGGATTGGAGCCCTAATGTTGGCTAAAGGAAAACGCTCAACTCAGGGATTGGAGCCCTAATGTTGGCTAAGGGTAAAAACGCTCAACTCAGGGATTGGAGCCCTAATGTAGGCTAAGGGAAAAACGCTCAAATCAGGGATGGGAGCCCTAATGTTGGCTAAGGGTAACATGCTCAACTCACGGAATGGAGCCCTAATGTTGGCTAAAGGAAAAACGCTCAACTGAGGGATTGGAGCCCTAATGTTGGCTAAAGGAAAAACGCTCAACTCAGGGATTGGAGCCCTAATGTTGGCTAAAGGAAAAAACGCTCAACTCAGGGATTGGAGCCCTAATGTTGGCTAAAGGAAAAAATGCTCAACTCAGGGATTGGAGCCCTAATGCTGGCTAAAGGAAAACGCTCGACTCAGGAATTGAAGCCCTAATGTTGGCTAAGGAAAAACGCTCAACTCAGGGATTGGAGCCCTAACGTTGGTTAAAGGAAAAACGCTCAACTCAGGGATTGGAGCCCTAATGTTGGCTAAAGGGAAAAAACGCTCAACTCAGGGATTGGAGCCCTAATGTTGGCTAAAGGGAAAAACGCTCAACTCAGGGATTGGAGCCCTAATATTGGCTAAAGGAAAAACGCTCAACTCAGGGATTGGAGCCCTAATGTTGGCTAAAGGAAAAACGCTCAACTCAGGGATTGGAGCCCTAGTGTTGGCTAAGGAAAAAAACGCTCAACTCAGGGATTGGAGCCCTAATGTTGGCTAAGGAAAAAGCACTCAACTCAGGGATTGGAGCCCTAATGTTGGCTAAAGGGAAAAACGCTCAACTCAGGGATTGGAACCCTAATGTTGGCAAAAGGTAAAAAGCTCAGCTCAGGGATTGGAGCCCTAATGTTGGCAAAGGGCGACTAGGGAATGGAGGCCCTATGTCTAAAAGGCACAACTCAGGGATTGGAGCCCTAATGTTGGCAAAGCATAAAAGATTCATATTGGGATTCTAAACGATTAATTTTTGAATTTTCTTCTTCGTTTCTTTTTTTTTTTCATTTGTAATAGGATGCAGGAAAGAACTTGGAGGAAACTTCCCTTTTTGGATTGATTATTTTTCTGCAAAGCTGTTTCAGCACCTGCGCATTTCTTTTCCTTTTTGGTCGCACCTGCTTCTTGCACGGTTGCTTGGATTGCACCTGTTTCAATTTTCAAACAAAGAACAATTGTTAGTTTGAAACGGTGGTTGGTTTTGTGGCCTTGATTGCTTGATCCCGGCCTAGCTTTTGTTGAGAACCTCTGTTGCTTGCTGGTTTTGAAGATTATTCTCTCTTTCAAACCGCAGGACTCAAACTTTCAGGATTTCATGATGAATTGCCCGCGTGGGGCTCTGCTGTTTCACTTGACTTTACTCTTAGAACCTTTGTCCTTGACTTTTTGTTTTTCTCTTTCAATAACTTTGATTTCAAAGCATCCGCCATCATGGCCAGTCGGGATTGACTTGATGCACCCGCTGAGGCTGGATACTTTTCTTTAGCTTTTGTTAGGGAGAGCCATGTAAAGCCAGTCCTGCCACCTTTTCTTTGTATTAATCTCGGGAACAAAGTTAGACCAAAAGGGATTTCAAGGGAAAAGTAGACAAAAGGCAAGAAAATGAATTTAAAGAGAAGCGTCCCTTTCGGGGAGAGAAGAAGGACTTATCTGGGGTGCATGCAGGCTTCAAATAAACATGACATGCTTCTAGGACTGGATGCCTGACCCACACAAACTTTCCACACCTCTCATAAACTCATTGACCCATGTTTCAGATTCGGGGAATATTGCCAGGACTCTTTCAATGGTGGGAGATGTCGTCTTTTTGATCGACGGCGCCCTTTGCAGGTTTTCACCAGTCGAGCTCTCTCATTTCTCTTCTCACCGTCGCCCGATAGTGCTCTTTACGAGCTTTCACTAAGCGGACTCTCTCATTTTCAATTTCTCTACTCACCGTCGCCTTATGGTGCCCGTAGGTTTTCACCGATAAGACTCTCTCATTTTATTTCTCTCAATTTGATTGCATCAGATTCCAACAATGATGTTTTCAATTCCCACGCCTTTGCCAATTGATCGGAAGGACTTGGACAAGGTTTTTGGGTAAAGAGAATCTTGGATGGAATTACAACTTTGGAACCGTTTTGGTGGGCTCATGGCCGAGCCGTTATATCATCTACCCTAGTTTCACTTTTTGGGGGAATTGGGATTTTTTTTGTTTTGGTGTGATTGAACCCCAGAGGGAAGCTGCCTACGTATTCTTTCGGAATCAAGTCAGACGTAGTTCAGGCAAACATTTGTTTTTGGTTGTTTTTGTTTTGTTTTGTTTTTTCTTCTTTCTTTTACTTCATCATGTTTCATTTTTTCATTTTGTCTTTTCTTTTTCTTTCTTCTTTTTTTTTTCTTTTCTTTTCTTTTTTTTTCTTTTTCTTTTTTTTTCTTTGTCTTTTTTTTTTCAATAGTACTTCCGGGTTCCAAGGAGGGCAATCAAAGAAGAGTAACCGGCTCAAATGGGTTCGCAAAGGGTTGATAGTATTTGGGTAGCGAGAAGGAAAGCCTTCGTCATCTCAATTGCACAAAAGTTATCACCGCAGCAAACCTAGACATAGTACCTTTTTACTGCTTCCGCATTCATAGCGGCTTCGGGATCGTTACCTTCGGCGTCTCCCAGATACAATGCTCCTCTCGGCAATATCTTTCTGATAATGTATGGACCTTTCCATTTAGGAGCAAATTTTCCTTTTGCTTCCTGATGATGTGGAAGAATGCGCCTTAACATAAGTTGTCCCACTTCAAAATTCCTGGGTCGTACTTTCTTGTTATAAGCGCGGGCCATTCTTTGTTGGTACAACTGCCCGTGACAGACCGCGACCATCCATTTTTCATCAATTAAAGGCAACTGTTCCAGACGAGTCTTGACCCATTCACTATCCTCGATTTCTGCTTCAACGATGATCCGGAGAGAAGGGATTTCTACCTCTACGGGTATTACAGCCTCAGTTCCATAGACCAAAAGGTATGGGGTAGCTCCTACCGATGTACGCACTGTGGTGCGATATCCCAGTAATGCAAAAGGCAACTTTTCATGCCATTGTCTGGAGCTCTGAATCATCCTTCTCAAAATCTTTTTGATGTTCTTGTTTGCTGCTTCAACAGCACCATTGGCTTTAGGTTTATTCCCAAATTGTTCCAACTCTCGATTTATTTCCCTAGAAACCTCTTCTTCATCATATTCTGGTTCTTGGTTCATTATTTCACAATTAGACAACGTGTTTGGATCTGGGCATGAAGTCCGCAAGCATGTCATGTTATTTAAAGCCGCATTATTAGAACTGAAAAGAAGAAATAAAAGAGAAAAAATAGCAAAAATCGAAAAGAATAAAGAAAGATGAACGATGAAATATTGATTTCATTTCTTGGAATTGGGAAGATAACAGGGTTTACATTGGGAAATTTAAAGACAAGAAACTAAAGAAAACACCCGAGTTACACCCTGGAATAACTCGCGATGCAGAAAAATCCCGCCTGATTGGGAATGGCGTAGCCTTCCAATTCTGCAGCTTGGCGTTTGGTCCCATATACAGCACCTCAGCGGTGTTGGAGCCCTCTCCTAGCTGAACCATGTGGGTTTCGTATAGTATCTTTCTCATTGCCCCACATATCTCTTCAATCTCTTCGGCCGTAAAGGCCTCATCCTCTTCTTCTTCATTGTATTTTGGCTTAACAAAGGTCTCGTACAGATGTGGCAGTGGCTGTGGCAAGACCCATCCCTCTTTCTTTCTCTCATCCGCCCACTCTACATCATCTGGGGTGGGGTGAAACCTATCCCGAAGAACTTTTCAGTTGTTGGTAGGGTCACTGGTTCAGATATTCCTTGCAGAGCTTTTCCAAGTCCCTTCCCTGGCTTGAAACCATGTCTGATCATTTCTTTGGCCACCATAATCGAGGCATTAGATAGGAAGGGTTGGGGACACGGGTTTCCTTCTTCATGCTGGTCCGCCACCACAATTTCGAATGCTTGGTAAACTATGTGTTCACTGCCTTCCCTCGCTTCTAGGCATGGGACAGATGGGTCCCGATAGATTGACTGTTCATCCTCTCCGTGAACCACGATCTCCTGATCCTCGTGTTCAAATTTCACCATTTGATGGAGGGTAGAGGGTATGCTCCGTTCAGCAGTTGGATCCCAAGGTCCTTCCCAAGAGGAAAAAATTATAGGACGTGTCCATGTCTAGCACTTGGAAAGTCACCTCGAAGTCCACCGGGCCAATGGTCAAGATTAGGTCAATTTCTCCAATGGTGTCACTTTTGATACCGTCAAAGGCTCTCACACAGACATTGGCTTCAGAGCGAACTCCTGCGGATCCTGAGCGTTGGGAGTGGAACTCTCCTCTTCCTGCCGGGCGGCCCCGAAGTAGCTGTCATGAGTATGGTAGAGTCGACAGATTAAAGCAAGGACGTGCGCCAACGCTTTTTGTGCCTTAAGAGACGAAAGACCCAATGCCAAGGCAGAAGGATAGCTACCCAAAATAATGAGATCTCCCAAAGAAGAAAAGGCCACCCCACATATATGGGGGAAACATCGACGATTCGCCTATCAGAGTGAGCCTCTGGAGGCCAACAGCCTCAGTACAAATCCCGAGGTAATGCCCGACCCCAGAGGCATCCATCGACAGGAAGTTAGGCCTCAAGTAGTCAACTGTATTATATCCAGCCTCGAGGTAGTGCCCGACCTCGAGGATCTCCGCCAAAAAAGAAATATGGCTTTGGGAAGCCTTCAACGCCCTCAGAGAACTCGAGGCAGTACCCGATCTCATGGGTTTTCTTTCTAGAAAGAAAAATAAGCACGCGAAGCTCCGATCATGAAGTCTCTGGGAGGGCTCGACGCATTGCCTAAGTATAGGCAACCCCTCAACAGAAGACAATCCACTACGCTTTAAAAGGCTATCTGCATCAAGTCCAAAGCAGACCCTCAATTACCTGAAGCTGACCTTCGCTCAGGATACCACTCTCGAAAGCTCCAAAACTCGGCGTACTATCTCCATGCAACTCTGAGGGCCCGACAGCCCGAGCCTATCAGATCAATTCAGGCTTGGTCCGGGGTACGACGGTGGGCTCGGAAAAGAGCCATGTCAACCGGCAAAGGATCGGAAAGAACGCTCGCATCCGAGTTAGATATCAGTGGTCAACAACAAAGGAAAACATTCGTAGGCATCGAAGCACACAAGAACATACAATAATAAGGCAAGAATCGAAAACAGAAATAAAGGAAATATCTTCATATTCATAAATATCCATGTACATCAGCCCTCGAGGGGTCCTTACATACAGATTACAAACTTACAAAGGTTCACTACACAGAAACAAAGAAGCAAAAGGGAATACATGAAGTAAAACCCTGAAACCTAGTCTACCCTCAATGGTATATCTCCGGTGGCAGCATCTTCGAGCACTGTTTCCTTGGATCTTCCCCCTCAACAACCTCGCCCCAGTCCCTCAAAGTAGCACTTCAGAGGAGAAGACGAAGAAGAAAGTGGGAGGAGCAGGAAGGGATGAAAAAATGCCATAGCTATCCGAAGGTCGAGGACCTTCACTGGCTAAGAGAACCTCGGAGAGACAGCGAAACGAGCGAGCCTCGATCCCGCTTGCACGGCTACTTAGAGTCCAGTTCTTGGAACATCTAGCCGTGCGAGTCACCAGCTCGGGGCAGAGTACCACGTTGAGCCTAGGTATGAAGGTTAGCTGCGGTGTATAATCTGAGCCCCCTTGTGAGTAGTGGTATGTAATCCGAAGACCTTTTTCTCGAGAAATGAATGTTGACCCCCGTATATCATCATCTCGGGCCAACAACAATAGCAACGACAAACATAACAACGACCACAACAGCGATGGGACAGCATGGTCATGCTCAACAAAGAGTTGCCCCGGCAAGAGGCCACAACACAGCATACGGGAGCTCTACCTAACGGCCTCGAAGCCGTGAGCCCCAAACATAATATCCAAGGATAGAGGAGGATGATAAGAAGAAATGGGAAAATGAGCAAACGAAGGTACTGGAATATAAAAAACAACGCCAAGGCATCCCCATTTATAGGGGGTAACGACATGGTCATCGAGGCTTTGGAAGATTCACCGGCGGACGCAATTACTGCGTTCTTCAAGAACCGAATCGACGGTGGTACACTCACCTTGGATAACGGGAATCGGCAGTGCATTGAATGATGTCAAAGTGCACAAGTCCATGGGACACCCCGGTTGCCACAAAAGCTCACGCCACATGTCGCATCATTGGTGTGACGTCGCCGTAAGAAGCTCGAGGAGTCAGGTGTCAAAATCATTTCCCATTGCTTTGTTCTGGGAAACGCGGAGACTATCTGTATGCGGCAAAATCAGAGGACTTAATTTCTCGCTATCAAGCCATTTCGGAAGAATGCCTC
>NW_017672309.1:30242-40861 GCF_001879085.1 Nicotiana attenuata
TGACAGCAGCTAACGGTTAGTTTGAGGCAAATAACAGATAGGTAATCGCACGTTGAGGCGTGATGCACCTATACAGTTAAATGTGTTTCTATATGTTTTGCAACGGTTGCATGCGTCATCCCGGCTTTTCCTGTCCAAATTCTTTTCTTTTTATTCCGACCCTCTTTTTCCGGCCTTTTCCTTGCTTTTCTGGTTTTTCTCTCATTTTTCTCATTTTTCTTTTCTCTCCCTCTTTTCTTTTCTTTCATTCTTGCCTTTGCTATGGTTTCTTTCTCTCGGTTTTCTTATTTTCTCTCTTTTGTTTCTTTTCCTCTCTTGTTTTTTTTATTATTTTCTTTCCTCCCCCTTTTCTTTTCTCTTAGGGTTACGGTCGAATCTTATGGAGATTGCCTACGTATCATGACCCCGCATGAATCAGACCAAGCGTAGTTCTTGAAAAAATAAATACGAAAAGTAAAGAAACAATTTTTTGGGAATTTTCAATTTTTCATTAATAAAAACTTCTATTACAAAAGATGCTACACTACTCGTCTTCTTGGAAAGGAAAACTACAAACAGACTCAAAATGAAACAAAATACAGACTCGATGTTTTTTTCAAAAATACATTAAAGCTACAATTACTGGGGCCTGCGGGGCGTCATTCGGCCTCGCCGCGGGCCTATGTGCGAGACCCCCCTGTAGTTGCTCCAAATCATTCATAACTCGGAGGACGAAAGTCATCACTGCAGCATAGAAAGTGGTGCGAGTCATGTTCTCGCACACTTGACACTTCATGGTAATGTAGTCAGCGATGGCTCTGATCCTTTCCCTAATTCTGCCCTTTTCCTGAAGCAACCGCCCTATCTGCTGGTTCCGGGCTTCTAACACTTGGGAGTCATGAAGGTGCTCAGTTTGCAAGTTCTGTATTTCTTCCTCCATCTGAGCCATCAGAGCATAACAGTGCTCCCTATCAGCTTTGAAATCTTTAGCCTGTTTGGCCGCCTCATCTTCAAGAATATTCACTTTTCTTCTCAGATTAGTAATAGTCCCTTCATAATTTCTCTTCATTTGTTGCACAAATTGGGTCCGTTCTTCCGCTTTCTTTGCCCACTGCGCCCGGATATTTGCTATACTCTTTTCGGATTTTTCCAAGTCTTCTTCGCATTCGAGGACTTTCTTTTTTAGTCCGCTTATCAACCTTAAATCAGCCCGACTTCATTCTTGGTTGTTGGCAGCTATTTTCATCTGCCGGATCTGAGCCTTAAGAGCCTCATTTTCCTGGGTCAGTTTCTTCTTTTCTCCCTCGCCTGCGGCGGCTTGAACACCATTTTCAAATTGAAGCTCCGTGACTCGCCTTTCCAACTGGCTTATTTTGGCTCTGTACTCATTCTCCTTAGTTAACCAATCCCATTGTACCTGGGCCCCATCGGTAAACTGTTGGACATGTGGTCTCTTTGCGGGTCTTTCAGGAATCTGGAATCTTTTGCCGAACCAAACCATATACTTAGGGTCCACTTCCCCTCTAGCTCGGTCTCGCACTATGGTCTTAGGTTCAAGAAACCTACACTCATTCCATACTTGGCGAATCTTCCCTTCTGGAAATGCAGCTTTTGGGCCTGGCTCGATAACTTGTTTACTCAGATCTTCATCATTGGGGACGGTTTGGAATCTTCCTAATTGGCGCAGAACCCTGTAAGGAGCATAGGGCTGGATGCTCCGGATGCCCATCAAGAGGATAAAAGACATTTCAGCTGACATGGAAACTGCTTCAGTGGCAGGAAGCCATCCAAATGCCCACTCAATTTTATCAGCAGTCAAAGATCTCAGAAGTGCAAGCCAAGCTTTTGTACCCGTAGGGAATTCAATACTTGTTACCCGGCTTTCAAATTCTTCAATGCAGTTCAACCCGGTCAAACCATAATTGATATACCCAACCAGGTGACAGAGGTGTTCTTGCATCCATAACTGTAGTAACAAATTGCAACCCTGGAAGAACTTTCCCCCTTCCCGACAGATAGTTAAGGCTCTATAGATTTCAGATACGATCAGAGGAACCACAGTGATGTTGGCTTTCTAGATAGCAACATCGATCATTCCCACAAGACCTATCTCTATGTTCCCATCTTTTCGTGGACAGACCACAACTCCCAAGAAGGCTACCATGAAAGCTAAACCCCGCCTTGCTTCCCATTTGTCTTTGTTTCCGGCATGAGTTATACCAGTGTTTGGCTCTTCAAAACCTCGGGGGTTGCCATATCGATGATACAAGAAATGGAGTGTGCAATACCCTTCTAATAGATTTCCGTCCTGAACATCGCTACTAATATTCAGTAAATCCAGGAATCTGTGGGGAGATACCGGTCTTGGTGCCAATGGATATCGGCTTCTAAGATTTCCATTAAGTCCTGCATAACCCGCAACTTTCTCCAATGTAGATGTGAGCTCAAAGTTCGAGAAACGGAACACATTGCGAGTCGGGTCCCAGAACGGTATCAATGTTTTCAATAATATCCGGCCTTGGCTTGACGTTCACTAATCCGACGAGGCCGCCCAGAACCTTTACCACTGTTTCTTTACTGCCTTTTCCTAGATCATCCCACCACGTGTGGAGCTTCAAGGGGATCTCATTAAAGACTGTGAAGGGTTTAATTTCATTCGTGCTCATCTTGCACATTTATTAAGGTGATTTAAGGACTTATTTTAACCTAAAAGTAACATCATTTTTTTTTTCAAAATTTTCATTTCAAAAGCAAAACTTTGGCTTTGCGGATACGACCTTTTAGCACTTCGGGAAAGAAGATTTTAAGGCTGTGCCCGCTAACCGTTGAAAATGGCCCAAGGTGGCTGTTCTTGCAAAACAGCCTTCCGGTGCCCTTTTGGGGACATTCGACTTATTTTAGACAAGAATGGCATCACCTGACTTATTTGTGACAAAAACTAAAAATTTTGTTGTTTTTGGGCTATTTTTGCAAAAAGGGAAGTTGGAACCGATGGAGGTTGCCTACGTATCGCACGCCCTGTGGGAATCAAACTGGCGTAGTTCGGGCAGATTTGACAAAACCAACTATGTTTGAAAACAAAATTTTTCCTTTTTCTTTTATTTTCTCCAAAATTCGGCAGGGTTTTAGAATTTTCTAAAAATACCTACCTCTCAATCTTGGTTTTTCTTTCTTTCTCTTCCCTCTTCTCTTTTTTTCTTTTTTGATTTTTCTATCCCTATTCTAGAAGCCGGTCAACATGCAAGCCGAAATAAATAAATGCACAAGTAGCACGTAAGATGCATCGGGATGGTCTTTTCATGTCAGGTCACCTATCCTAGACGAACCCAACCCCTGTGTTGAGTCCCCTAAGTCAAATGCACGTGATGCAAATAAGCGTTCCTTCTGTGGATCCGGCATGAGGTTGAGTTCTTCTAGGTTCAAAACCTGGGTATATGTTCTAGACTGTGTACCCGAGCGGACAACTCGAGTCGAGGAGGGGGCTACGTACCGGGAACCAAAAGGCCATCCGGCTTAGTAACTTGTCCGGCCTCTTTCTTACTTTAAGGTATGACACTAACAGAATAGGGAGTCTCGACCAGCAAGCACATCCCCGAAGATGAGAAGAGAACGGTTTCGTAACAGTTTTATATATACAATTCAGATAATATCAAAATGGTAAAGCATTTAGCACATTTAGCATGAAACATGTAGGAAAATAAGATAATAAATAAAGTCAATCATAACAGCTATTCTAAGCTCGAATTCTTAAACCCTGAACCGAAGTTCTGGGTTTGTATCCCCAACATAGTCGCCAGAGCTGTCACACCTCCTTTTTACACACCACCCCAAAGGATAGTATATAAGGGAGTTTTTCCAATTTAAGTGACATTATTCGAAATGGGATTATTTATTCAAATTTATTCAGAGTCGCCACTTGGGATGGTTTGTTTTCTGGTGTCCCAAGTCACCGGTTTATTTTAAATCCCAAATCTAGGAAGATTCGACTTTCCTTGTAAAGTCTGCAAACCAGAAATTCTGAATAAGGAATTTTGTTAACCCCGGGGAAGGTGTTAGACACCCCCGGATTCCATGGTTCTAGCACAGTCGCTTAAACTATTATAATTGGCCTATTACCTGATTTTAACACATGTTTCAACATATAGTGAAATTTTAAAATATTTACCGCTTTTATTTAATTTTAAGGAGAATTGCAACGTTATTAAAACATATCTTGAACCACGTCACATAAATGCACCCGTGGTTTTTGATATATTTTAACATCGTTGGGACTTGGATTTGGGTCAGATAAATGCGCATCGGAGTTTAGGAAAGTTAGATTTATTAAATGCGCGCCTAAAGCGGAAAACGTGTTATTAACTTTGCGGGAGGCCATGAAAAATCGCTAAATGGCACGTCTCGATTTCTAAGTATTTTAATGTGAGTAATTAAAGAGGGCCACGCAGCTTATGATTTTTATTTTGCGCGGCGCACCTCAATTTCATTTTTAAAGGATATTAAACTAAACTTGAAGGGCCAAGGACCATTATATTATCTAAGGTGGTCTCCCTAAAATTATTCTAAGGCTATGACTAATTGGCTAAGGTCATAAGAACTAGATATGGGCTGTGAATTTAAAATCTAGTAACTAAGTACAAGACTAAGGTGACACAACTGGGCCTGAACAAAGGCCCAACGTTTATCGTTTGGAATTCTGAGGCTACCTGCGTATAAACGCTTCAGCTGTAAAGCTGATCGGTAGTTTGGGCCTCTAGACAGGCTCATTTCAACATCTGGGCAGCCAACAAGTATGAAAGTTAATTTGAATTGTGTTTAACTTCTTTTAAATTCGAAATTAAGGAAATGAAACAATTGAGAATAACTACAAATATTTAAAACAACCAGGACCAATTAGAATAATTAAAACAACTAAACTGCTCAGAATCTGTGTTTAATACCACTAGAACTATTTAAAGCAACTGAAACATTTTTTAAAACAGCCGAACAACAGGTACTGCTCACGATCTAATTCCAACATAACTAACACTGAATTTAAGATATAATTAGACTTAGCCATTTCAGTAAAAATGAAATAATTCAACTCCTAATCAAACCAAATTACATGCTGATTTTAACTTCAAATCTCATGCACATTCACTTGTTTATAAACTGATGTACTAGCATACCTACCCCTGAATTTTATTAAACTTTAATTATTACAACTTTACANCTCCTCATCCTTTTTGCCATTTCATCATGTTCGGGAGCTTTAGGAGTTTTATCCTGTCCGGGTGTGAACTCACATGGAGGTGGCTGCGGGTAAGTATATGTGGGGTACTGAGGAGGCTCCACTTGAAAAATAGGATTTTGAAAAGTAAAGGCCGAAGGATTAAAAGTAGGCCTAGGCACTGAAGGCTGTGTGGTGGCCGAGTACGGTGGAGCGGTAAAGATATTGGGGTCTACTCCTGATGTGAACACCTGGGGGCGGACCTCAGAAGGTGTTCCTATAAAATGAGAAGATATGGTGGGTTGTCCCAATGGGGTATTCGGATGACTGATGGGAATATTAGAAGTACCCTCTGATCTTGGGAACAGTTCAGGAAAGCCGGGGATAGCACTTTGAGGCTCCCTTCCATTAGGCCATGCATCCCACATCTCCATGACCCGGAGACGTAAGATTCTGTTTTCTTCGGCTGCTGCAGACTCGGAGGCCGGGATGCCCGAGATGGGGCTATCCTCAAGGATGGGAACTACTGGCAAGGTCATTTCCGATGACATTTCTACGCTCCCTTTTGATCTGGTAAAATACTGATGTGATGCCAGTTTACCAAAAACCAACCACCGTTTCTATAAAACCTAAGCTGGAATATGACAGCAGCAAACGGTTAGTTGGAGGCAAATAACAGATAGGTAATCGCACGTTGAGGCGTGATGCACCTATACAGTTAAATGTGTTGCTATATGTTTTGCAACAGTTGCATGCGTCATCCCGGCTTTTTCTTATTCTTTCCTTTTGCCCTTTTCTCTCATTTTTCATTGCCTCTCTTTATTTTCTTTTTTTTTTACTTTCTCTTTTCTTTTCTTTCATTCTTGCCTTTGCTTTTTGCCATGGTTTCTTTCTCTTGGTTTTCCTATTTTCTTTCTCTTTGTTTTCTTTTCCTCTCGTGTTTTTTCTTTTATTTTCTTTTGTCCCTTTTTCTTTTCTCTTAGGGTTACGGTCGAATCTTATGGAGATTGCCTACGTATCATGACCCCGCATGAATCAGATCAAGTGTAATTCTTGAAAAAAATAAATGCGAAAAATAAAGAAACAATTTTTTGGGAATTTTCAATTATTAATAAAAACTTCTATTACAAAAGATGCTACACTACTCGTCTTCTTGGAAAGGAAAACTACAAACAGACTCAAAACAAAACAAAATACAGACTCGATGTTTTTTAAAAATCAAAAATACATTAAAGCATCAATTACTGGGGCCTGCGGAGCGTCATTCGGCCTCGCCGCGGGCCTATGTGCGAGACCCCCTGTAGTTGCTCCAAATCATTCATAACTCGGCGGACGAAAGTCATCACTGCAGCATAGAAAGTGGTGCGAGTCATATTCTCGCACACTTGGCACTTCATGGTAATGTAGTCAGCGATGGCTCTGATTCTTTCCCTAGTTCTGCCCTTTTCTTGAAGCAACCGCCCTATCTGCTGGTTCCGGGATTCTAACACTTGAGAGTCATGAAGGTGTTGATTTTGCAGGTTCTGTATTTCTTCCTCCATCTGAGCCATCAGAGCATAACAGTGCTCCCTATCAACTTTGAAATCTTTAACCTGTTTGGCTGCCTCATCCTCAAAAATATCCACTTTTCTTCTCAGATTAGTAATAGTCCCTTCATAATTTCTCTTCATTTGTTGCACAAATTGGGTCCGTTCTTCTGCTTTCTTTGCCCACTGCGCCCGGATTTTTGTTACTCTTTTCGGATTTTTCCAAGTCTTCTTGGTATTCGAGGACTTTCTTTTTTAGTCCGCTTATCAACCTTTCATCAGCCCGACTTTTTTCTTAATTGTTGGCAGTTATTTTCATCTGCCGGATCTGAGCCTTATGAGCCTCATTTTCCTGGGTCAGCTTCTTCTTTTCATTTTCAAATTGAAGCTCCGTGACTCGGCTTTCCAACTGGCTTATTTTGGCTTTGTACTCATTCTCCTTAGCTATCCAATCCCATTGTACCTGGGCCCCATCGGTAAACTGTTGGACATGTGGTCTCTTTGCGGGTCTTTCAGGAATCTGGAATCTTTTGCCGAACCAAACCACGTACTTAGGGTCCACTTCCCCTCCAGCTCGGTCTCGCACTATGGTCTTAGGTTCAAGAAACCCACACTCATTCCATACTTGGCGAATCTCCCCTTCTGGAAATGCAGCTTTTGGGCCTAATTCAATACCATGTTTACTCAGATCTTCATCATTGGGGACGGTTTGGAATCTTCCTAATTGGCGCAAAACCCTATAGGGAGCATAGGGCTGGATGCTCCGGATGCCCATCAAGAGGATAAAAGACATTTCAGCTGACATGGAAACTGCTTCAGTGGCAGGAAGCCATCCAAATGCCCACTCAATTTTATCAGCAGTCAAAGATCTCAGAAGTGCAAGCCAAGCTTTTGTACCCGTAGGGAATTCAATACTTGTTACCCGGCTTTCAAATTCTTCAATGCAGTTCAACCCGGTCAAACCATAATTGATATACCCAACCAGGTGACAGAGGTGTTCTTGCATCCATAACTGTAGTAACAAATTGCAACCCTGGAAGAACTTTCCCCCTTCCCGACAGATAGTTAAGGCTCTATAGATTTCAGATACGATCAGAGGAACCACAGTGATGTTGGCTTTCTAGATAGCAACATCGATCATTCCCACAAGACCTATCTCTATGTTCCCATCTTTTCGTGGACAGACCACAACTCCCAAGAAGGCTACTATGAAAGCTAAACCCCACCTTGCTTCCCATTTGTCTTTATTTCCGGTGTGGGTTACACCAGTGTTTGGCTCTTCAAAACCTCGGGGGTTGCCATATCGATGATACAAGAAATGGAGTGTGCAATACCCTTCTAATAGATTTCCGTCCTGAACATCGCTACTAATATTCAGTAAATCCAGGAATCTGTGGGGAGATACCGGTCTTGGTGCCAATGGATATCGGCTTCTAAGATTTCCATTAAGTCCTGCATAACCCGCAACTTTCTCCAATGTAGATGTGAGCTCAAAGTTCGAGAAACGGAACACATTGCGAGTCGGGTCCCAGAACGGTATCAATGTTTCAATAATATCCGGCCTTGGCTTGACGTTCACTAATCCGACGAGGCCTCCCAGAACTTTTGCCACTGTTTCTCTACTGCCTTTTCATAGATCATCCTACCATATGTGGAGCTTCAAGGGGATCTCATTAAAGACTGTGAAGGGTTTAATTTCATTCGTGCTCATCTTGCACATTTATTAAGGTGATTTAAGGACTTATTTTAACCTAAAAGTAACATCATTTTTTTTTTCAAAATTTTCATTTCAAAAGCAAAACTTCGGCTTTGCGGATACGACCTTTTAGCACTTCGGGAAAGAAGATTTTAAGGCTGTGCCCGCTAACCGTTGAAAATGGCCCAAGGTGGCTGTTCTTGCAAAACAGCCTTCCGGTGCCCTTTTGGGGACATTCGACTTATTTTAGACAAGAATGGCATCACCTGACTTATTTGTGACAAAAACTAAAAATTTTGTTGTTTTTGGGCTATTTTTGCAAAAAGGGAAGTTGGAACCGATGGAGGTTGCCTACGTATCGCACGCCCTGTGGGAATCAAACTGGCGTAGTTCGGGCAGATTTGACAAAACCAACTATGTTTGAAAACAAAATTTTTCCTTTTTCTTTTATTTTCTCCAAAATTCGGCAGGGTTTTAGAATTTTCTAAAAATACCTACCTCTCAATCTTGGTTTTTCTTTCTTTCTCTTCCCTCTTCTCTTTTTTTCTTTTTTGATTTTTCTATCCCTATTCTAGAAGCCGGTCAACATGCAAGCCGAAATAAATAAATGCACAAGTAGCACGTAAGATGCATCGGGATGGTCTTTTCATGTCAGGTCACCTATCCTAGACGAACCCAACCCCTGTGTTGAGTCCCCTAAGTCAAATGCACGTGATGCAAATAAGCGTTCCTTCTGTGGATCCGGCATGAGGTTGAGTTCTTCTAGGTTCAAAACCTGGGTATATGTTCTAGACTGTGTACCCGAGCGGACAACTCGAGTCGAGGAGGGGGCTACGTACCGGGAACCAAAAGGCCATCCGGCTTAGTAACTTGTCCGGCCTCTTTCTTACTTTAAGGTATGACACTAACAGAATAGGGAGTCTCGACCAGCAAGCACATCCCCGAAGATGAGAAGAGAACGGTTTCGTAACAGTTTTATATATACAATTCAGATAATATCAAAATGGTAAAGCATTTAGCACATTTAGCATGAAACATGTAGGAAAATAAGATAATAAATAAAGTCAATCATAACAGCTATTCTAAGCTCGAATTCTTAAACCCTGAACCGAAGTTCTGGGTTTGTATCCCCAACATAGTCGCCAGAGCTGTCACACCTCCTTTTTACACACCACCCCAAAGGATAGTATATAAGGGAGTTTTTCCAATTTAAGTGACATTATTCGAAATGGGATTATTTATTCAAATTTATTCAGAGTCGCCACTTGGGATGGTTTGTTTTCTGGTGTCCCAAGTCACCGGTTTATTTTAAATCCCAAATCTAGGAAGATTCGACTTTCCTTGTAAAGTCTGCAAACCAGAAATTCTGAATAAGGAATTTTGTTAACCCCGGGGAAGGTGTTAGACACCCCCGGATTCCATGGTTCTAGCACAGTCGCTTAAACTATTATAATTGGCCTATTACCTGATTTTAACACATGTTTCAACATATAGTGAAATTTTAAAATATTTACCGCTTTTATTTAATTTTAAGGAGAATTGCAACGTTATTAAAACATATCTTGAACCACGTCACATAAATGCACCCGTGGTTTTTGATATATTTTAACATCGTTGGGACTTGGATTTGGGTCAGATAAATGCGCATCGGAGTTTAGGAAAGTAGATTTATTAAAATGCGCGCCTAAAGCGGAAAACGTGTTATTAACTTTGCGGGAGGCCATGAAAAATCGCTAAATGGCACGTCTCGATTTCTAAGTATTTTAATGTGAGTAATTAAAGAGGGCCACGCAGCTTATGATTTTTATTTTGCGCGGCGCACCTCAATTTCATTTTTAAAGGATATTAAACTAAACTTGAAGGGCCAAGGACCATTATATTATCTAAGGTGGTCTCCCTAAAATTATTCTAAGGCTATGACTAATTGGCTAAGGTCATAAGAACTAGATATGGGCTGTGAATTTAAAATCTAGTAACTAAGTACAAGACTAAGGTGACACAACTGGGCCTGAACAAAGGCCCAACGTTTATCGTTTGGAATTCTGAGGCTACCTGCGTATAAACGCTTCAGCTGTAAAGCTGATCGGTAGTTTGGGCCTCTAGACAGGCTCATTTCAACATCTGGGCAGCCAACAAGTATGAAAGTTAATTTGAATTGTGTTTAACTTCTTTTAAATTCGAAATTAAGGAAATGAAACAATTGAGAATAACT
>NW_017672309.1:46487-80525 GCF_001879085.1 Nicotiana attenuata
AACCCACACCCATTTCCATCCCAACGTTCTAGCTCATCGAACAATGAGATGGGGAGGATCGAGATGATGTTTGAACAAATGATGAAAAAGAACGCAGACTCTGATGCTCAGTTGGCATCCAACAATACTTCAATCCGAAACTTGGAGGTTCAACTTGGCCAGATTTTGCAATCTTTTAATACTCTCCCTAAGGGGGCTCTACCCAGTGATACGGTAGTAAACCCGAAGGGTGGTAACTACACCGAGCATGCAATGGCGGTGATTACAAGAAGCGGTCGAGGTGGTGATGTGAATGCCTCCAAGCAAAAGGAAATTGTGAGTGATGAAGTTGAGGTGCAAGATGATGTTATCTCTATAGTTGATGAGCAAGTGAGTGAAGAGAACTTGAATGTGGAAGTAAGAATTGATATTCATGATAATGAGGTGGAGACTCAAAATGACGTGAACCCGTCTAGGAACACATAATAGACATGCCGAAAACGGTTGTACCCAAGGCTAAGGCTCCTTTGACAAGGCCTCCTCCACCTTACCCTCAAAGACTTGCGAAGCAAAAGAATGAAAACCAATTTAAGAAGTTTATTGAGATGATGAAAAGCTTGTCAATCAATGTTTCTTTGGTGGAAGCTCTTGAGCAAATGCCGGGTTACGCCAAGTTCATGAAAGCCTTGGTGACTAAAACGAGATCTATGGATTGTGAGACCATCAAAATGACTCACCAAGTAAGTGCAATTATGCACTCGATGGCTCCAAATCTTGAAGATCCTGGCGCTTTCACCATTCCATGTACCTTTGGGAGTGCAAATTTTGCAAAGGCATTGTGTGATTTAGGGGCAAGTATCAATTTGATGCCTTACTCTGTGTTCAAAACTTTGGGTATTGGTCAACCGAGAGCTACTTCAATGAGATTGCAAATGGTGGATAGAACAATGAGGAGGCCGCTTGGTATTATTGATGATGTTCTTGTCTGGGTGGACAAATTTATCTTGCCTGCGGATTTTGTGATCCTTGACTGCGAAGTCGACTATGAGGTGCCTATAATTTTGGGAAGACCTTTCCTTACAACTGGGAAGGCATTGGTTGATATGGAAGCAGGGGAACTCACCTTCTGTGTGGGTGATGAAAAAGTGGTCTTTCATGTGTGCAAATCAATGAGGCAGCCAAATAGTACTGAAGTGTGCTCTTTTGTTGACCTTGTCACGGAGGTGATAGTTGATGATACTAGTGCCATGATCAATGTAGAGGATCCTTTAGAAGCAGTATTGTTGAACCTTGATGTGAATGAGGATGTAGGAAGGGTGGAGTGTATCAACGCTTTGCATGGTATGGGCTCTTATTCTTATGAGCCCCGTAAGCTCTCTTTGGATCTTGAGAACAGAAAAACTCCCCCAACAAAGCCCTCAATTGAGGAACCTCCCGTTCTAGAGTTGAAGCCTTTACCTTCACACCTCAGGTATGAATTCTTGGGCCCTAGTTCAACTTTGCCTGTTATTCTTTCCGCTTGTATTACTAACATGCAGGTAGATGCCACATTAGCGATGCTCCAAAGACGGAAGAAGGCAATTGGATGGACTCTAGCTGATATTCGGGGAATAAGCCCCGCCATTTGCATGCACAAGATTATACTTGAAGATGATGCCAAGCTCTCCGTGGAACATCAAAGGAGGTTGAATGAGGCTATGCAAGAGGTTGTCAAAAAGGAGGTGATCAAGTGGCTTGATTCAGGGGTAGTGTACCCCATCTCGGATAGTTCTTGGACTTCACCGGTGCAGTGTGTGCCGAAGAAGGATGGTATAACCGTGGTTACCAATGAGCAAAACGAGTTGATTTCCACCAGGACTGTCACTGGATGGCGGGTGTGAATGGACTACCGCAAGCTGAATAAAGTGACCCGAAAGGATCATTTTCCATTGCCCTTTCTTGACCAAATGCTAGATAGACTTGCTGGGCATGCCTTCTACTGTTTTCTGGATGGGTACTCAAGTTACAACCAGATATTGATATCTCCGGAAGATCAGGAGAAAACCACATTCACATGCCCGTACGGGACCTTTGCATTTTCCAGGATGCCTTTTGGTTTGTGTAATGCACAGGCCACCTTCCAGCAGTGCATGATGGCTATATTACCGACATGTTAGAGGATTTCTTGGAAGTGTTCATGGATGATTTCAGTGTTGTGGGTGACTCCTTTGATGAGTGTTTGAAGAATCTTGACAAAGTTTTGGCTCGGTGTGAAGAGACAATTCTTGTTCTCAACTAGGAAAATTCCACTTCATGGTCGAGGAAGGCATTGTACTCGGCCATAAGATCTCAAAGAACGGAATAGAGGTGGACAAGGCTAAGATCGAAGCGATTTCAAAGCTTCCTCCTCCTACTTCAGTCAAGGCGGTTAGGAGTTTTCTTGGGCATGCGGGGTTCTACCGAATATTTGTCAAAGACTTTTCTAAGGTAGTGAATCCTTTGTGCAAACTATTGGAAAAGGATGCAAAGTTCGTGTTTAATGAGGAATGCATGAAAGCTTTGAACTTCTCAAGTACAAATTGACAACCACTCCTATCATAACCTCACTCAATTGGAGCTTACCTTTTGAGCTCATGTGTGATGCAAGTAATGTTGCAGTGGGAGCTGTCATCGGTCAAAGGATAAACAAGATGTTTCACCCGGTGTATTATGCAAGCAAAACGATGAATAATGCTCAAGTGAATTACACGATGACGGAAAAAGAGTTGTTAGCGATTGTGTTTGCAACGGAGAAATTTAGGCCCTATCTCATGGGGCCCAAGGTGATAGTTCATACAGACCATGCAGCACTCTGCTACTTGATGACAAAGAAAGATTCCACAACTCAGTTGATGAGATGGTTTTTATTGCTTCAGGAGTTTGACCTTGAGATTGTTGATCGGAAAGGGTGTGAAAACCAAGTGGCGGACCACTTGTCCCGCTTCGAGGAGGAAGGGAGGCCCCTTGATGGCCTGGAAATTAATGATTCATTCTTTGATGAGCAACTCCTCTCAGTATCTGTGAATGGCATGCCTTGGTTTGCGGATGTTGCCAACTTTCTTGTGACCGGTATTGTCCCGTGTGAGCTCTCTTTTAACCAAAGGAAGAAGCTTAAACGGGACAGTTTGGACTACTACTGGGATGAGCCTTACTTGTTCAAAATCTGTAATGATGGTATGATCCGAAGATGTGTTCCGGAAAAGGAGCAAATGAGTATTCTGGAGGCTTGTCATTCCTCTCCCTACGGTGGTCATCATGGCGGGGCGAGGACAGTTTCGAAGGTGCTTAGTTGTGGTTTTTATTGTCCTACACTGTACAAGGATGCGGGTGATCTTGTGAAGAGATGTGATGAGTGTCAGAGAGCAGGTGGAATTTCAAAGAAGGATGAGATGCCTCTCAACACTATTCTTGAGGTTGACATATTTGACATTTGGGGTATTGATTTCATGGGACCCTTTGTGAGTTCTTGTGGCAACACATAAATTCTAGTGGCCGTTGATTATGTTTCAAAGTGGGTCGAGGCCGTGGCTTTACCCAAAAACAAGGCCCGGAGTGTGGTGGTGTTTCTCTAGAAGAGTATCTTTACTCGGTTTGGCACTCCTAGAGCTATCATCAGTGATGGGGGTTCTCATTTCTGCAACAAGGCATTTGACACTTTGCTTGCAAAGTATGGTGTCAATTACAAGGTTTCTACCCCTTACCATGCTCAAGCTAGTGGGCAAGTTGAAGTCTCCAACAGGGAGATCAAGAGCATATTGTCAAAGACGGTGAATGCAAATAGGACCGACTGGTCAAAGAAACTGGATGATGCTTTGTGGGCTTACAGGACTACTTACAAGACTCTGATTGGTATGTCTCCGTACCGGTTGGTGTTCGGAAAGCTTGCCATCTCCCGGTTGAGTTAGAGCACAAGGCCATGTGGCCCTTGAGGAAGTTAAATCTTGAACGGGATGTTACAGCAAATCTCCGGGTGGAGCAACTCAATAAGCTTGATGAGTTCCGATTTCATGCTTACTCCGGTGCGTCCTTGTAAAAGGACAAGATGAAGTACTTACACAAGTATGCTCGTGGCAAGGAGTTCAAAGTGGGTGATTTGGTTCTCTTGTTCAACTCCCGGTTACGACTGTTTTCGGGAAAGCTCAAGTCAAAATGGAGTGGACCTTTTGAGGTGGTGCTGGTGTCTCTGTTTGGTGCTCTTGACTTAAAAAACAAAAATGGTGACATCTTCAGAGTTAATGGGCACAGAGTCAAGCACTATCTTGGCCAGTTTGATGACAGCCACGTGGTGGCAATGATCCATCTCAAGTGATTGATGGTAACCTGTGTCGTGCCGCGACGTTAAATCAGGCGCTTCTTGGGAGGCAACCATGTGTTTTTCTTCTTTTTGATTTTCTTTGTAGTTAGGATTTGATGGTGAACTAACTGGTTGTGAGATGTGTGTAGGGATGTCTGATGCAGTGCAGGTCAAGCTGGAAAAATTTTGCTCTCTGAAGTTGGACCGCTGACAGCGGTCCTATTTTTCGCGGGAGCAGTGGCCTTATCGCTGAAGCGAAATTTGATAGCGGTCAGCAGTTCTAAAAATTCCAAAATGGGGGTTCTCTGAAGTTTCAACCGCGCCCGCGGTACATTCTTCGTAGGCAGCGGTGGCTTACCGCTGCCGCGTTGCTTTTTTCGCTCTCAGCGGTGGTCTCAGTAAAGTATCCCTTCAGTTCTTCACAAGCGCAGACTGCAGTGATTTACCGCGGCCGCGCTAGGTAAGTGTAGTGAGTCCCCTGGGTTTTGTCTATAAATAGGCCGTCAAAAGGCCTTTTACACTTTTCGCTTATTTCACTCTCAAACAACAATTACACTGTTCATCTACACCCTACTTTGCACAAACACAAGAATTAGACTTCATTTTCCCCACTCATCTCACATCTGGTAATTCCACTCATTCCTTAATCTTTAATTTTATAATTATTTTCTTTTAATTAATAGTTTTTACTTCTTCTTCTTCCTTTTTCTTGTAATTTTGACTTAGGGTTCCTTAGTGTTAATCAAAATTAGTCTTAGATTGTTAGAATTGGTTAATGAATACCTAGTGGGGCTTAAAAATGTGTAAATGCATGAACAACTGAAACCCTAGGTTTGCTGGGCCCAATTTTGACTTCCGCGACCGCGAAGGATTTTCTGCGGTCCGTAATGCTCAAGTTCAGAGAGACATTAAAGAGGGTCTGCGGCCGCGGTTGATTTTCTGCGGACAGCGGTGCAACAATCGCGGCTGCGCTCCTTTTTCTGCGATCCGCGGTGCACTAGAATTAGAGGTTGGGTAGTCTGATCCCCACACCTCCGCGTCCGCGATGTATTTTCCGCGGTCCACGGTGTAGCCTCCGCGGACGCGCTCCTTTTTCCGCAGTCCGCGGTCTGCAGTCTTGTTCAAGCACTGTCAACTGTTCTACTGCTTTTCTGCACTGCTTCTTCTAGTCTAAGTACTAACAGCTTTCCACTAATTATGTTTGCAGACGATGGTCAAATCTAGAGGAGGTGGTGACAAACAAAAAGGGAAAGCGGAGTCCTCCCGGGGTAGGGGACGAGGACAGATTAAATTGACCCCGGCAGTTCGAAAATCAATTGGGGAAATGAGGAAGAACATCAGAGCTGCAGATACAGCTGCTTCCCAATCCACGGGAAGTGAGTATGTGCCCTGCTGGGAGGTCTTAGAGTCTGATTCAATGCCTACACATGTTCCTGACTTCAAGGGAAGATTCCGTTTGACCGATGAGCCTACCCCCCCCCCCCCACCTCTCTCCTACTTCTCCTGCTGCCTCTGCTGCTGAGTCGTCTAATGGCTCAGCAGAGGGTAGTGAGTCTTCAACTTCAACCTCACCTACAACTTCGTCACCTGGACAGGATCCCGTAGATGATGAGGTGCCAGATGACGAAGAAGGGGGTGAGACCTGAACAGGGGGTGTGGAAAGAACAAGAAACCCTGAAGTGTGGCGACAGAGGTTTGTCAGCGAGCTGGCATATCACAAGTTCAGGGAGTGGTGGCCTCAAAACACTTATTCATGAGCGCCAGTTCATAGACCGGGATCTTCTGCCTCACAACCCCAACGTGAAACAACACTTAACTGAACGAGTGGTATGGGATTACATCATTGGTAAGGTGTGGGATGCTAATGAGCAGCTGGTCAAGGAATTCTACACCAATGCCTCCCACATAAAAAAGGACACAAAAGTGACTAAGGTGCGGAACTTGAAGGTTAATTTTGATGGGAAGACAATCAATGACTACCTAGGCTTCAATGATGAAGATGAGACATTGTACTTTGAGAAGGTAGTGATGGATGAGGCATCCCGCCCGTGGTTGGCATTATTTCTGGCTATCCCGGACACCGCTCTAGCACGGTTGACAGTAGGGGTTCCTATCTTGAGGAACACCCTGAACTTCGAGGCAAAAGGTTGGGAGACCTTTGTATGAGCAGACTAGACCCCACTACTCATGAAAACACCTTGCCGGTTTCCCGGGCGATTACAGTGGCGGCTATTATGGCGGGGTTCTCGATCAATGTCGGGAATATCATGTCTAGGGTGATCACCAGAGTGGTCAACGAGGATGATAGATCGTACCCCTTACTGAACTTCCTCACCATGTACTTGGAAGATCAGGAGGTGGAGAAAAGAAATTTTGACGTCAAGGTAAGACCCAAGATGCCCTTTTCATGGTACAGCCTCAAGGGTCCAAACAACCCAAACACCAAGGGATCCAAGGGCAAAGTTACTACTTCTACTGGCCAGTCTGAAAAGCCAGTAGTGGTAGTCACTACTTCACAGCCTCCCACTGTCATACCAGATCCTGCCTCCGGACCATCTACTTCCATGCCTTCAGCAATTCCATCCTCCTCAGCATATCCACTGACTGCTCACAGTTTGAGCCAAACTCTCCAATATCAACAACTTGATTCAGGCAGCAACTTCTAAGCTGTCTGTGCTATGCAGTTCTGTGGCAGCCTAGTCAGCCCCCGCATAGCCCCAGGTGCCTGCTTTAGTGGAGGTGTCCCTTAAGGAGCTTCTGGACAACCAGAAGAAGCTCCTGGACAACCAAAAGCTGATCATGGATGCCCTTGCAGTTCAAGGAAAATCAATTCAGAAGCTGAGCGAACAGACAAAGAAGCTGAGAAATACTCGGGCCTCGAAGGAGTCGGTGAAGCAGTTGAGGGGGGAGGTAGAGAAGATGAAACCAGCTGGAGACCTACCATTGGAGTTACTATTACAGGACCAGCCTCCAGAAGCTCATACTGAGCAGGTTCAGGAGCAGGAGACTCAGGGAGAGCCCAAGAGGAGGAGAGTGATGCCCCGGGTAGATGATGTAGAGATTTAGCTGGAGGAGCCAGAGGGAGGTGCCTCTAGCCAGCCACAGGACCCTTTGCCAGATGATCCAGGAACCTAGCCACAGGACCCCATGCAGACGGAGGACCCATAGGGAGTTTTCTTTACTCTCTAACCCTCTCTTTTTGATCTTATTTTTGGTTAGTTAGCATTGAGGACAATGCTAGCTTTTATTTGAGGGGGTGGTCCTACTTTTTGATGATTTGGTAGTTGGTCTGTAATGATGATACTATTTTGTCCTTTATACTTATTTTGCATTTGTGGTATGTACATAACTTTACCATTTGCTTCACTTTTTGCTATTTTCCAATTTCGGTATGTATATAAAGTTACTTTTTCATGTATATATTCATCACTCTTATGTATATTCGGCTAAATTCCCTATTGTACATATTTAGTTTACTTTTCGCATTTTACTTCATAGCTTCATTTTGCAATTTTCCTTAATAGCATAGCTTCTTATTTCATTTAGTAGCTTCTTTTCGGTTCGTAGCTTCTTATTTTACGAGTTTTTTGTGTTCAATAAGCCTTTGATTTTCTTAATACTACGGTTCTTTCCAAAGGTGGAGTCTGTTTTCTTTTCATTTTTGGTTTAAATAGTAGCTAGTGAGTAATAGTGCCTTAGGCAAAGCTTCACTTGTGCCTAACACATTTGCCTTTGACCTTATGGTTAGAAACAAATTGGTGTGTATAGGATGGTGATAGTTGTGACCTTGAGACTCTTGTGTTGACAAAACAATCATCAAGTGGTTTTTCGGAACCATTTGCGTTGCTCAAATCTTAGCTAAGGTTGTTGTGGGCCGCCAACTCTGTCTCTTTAGCAATCTTATAGCTTGTGTGGTGAGGTATTGATTTGCAAGTCCAAGTCCCGTGCCAATGAGTCTAGAACTTGCCCTTAATGTTTGTTGAGGCGAAATCCTAAGTGTAGCTCGACTTGAGAAGTGATTATAGGCTCTCCTTGATCCTAATTGAGACTTGAAAACATCCATAGTCCACTAATGATGATATCCCTAGTCAACCCCATTGAGCCATAACCCTTATTCTTTCAAAAACCATGATACAGGCCTTTATTTATTTTAAAATGATCCTCTCTTAGCACCCGATCTTCCTTAGCACAAGGCAAAAGCATAAGTTTGGGGGGAGAGACGAGGAATGCAACAGCGATAAAAGGTACAAAATGAAGAAAAAAAAGAAAGAAAAAGAAAGAAAAACCAAAAAGTCAAAAAGAAAGTGAACAATGAAGAAAAAAATGAAGGGAGTCAATAAAAGCAAAAAATGAAAGGCTTGGAAAGACTAGAAAGAAGAAAAAGGAATGAAATGAACAACAAAGAGTGACAGTGTATCTCCCTAGCCCCTAAGGAAGTAGTAAATGACTCAAAGAGTCAAGAAAATGTGTGCCAAAATGAAGCAAATGAAGTGCTTAAGGGAAGATGAAAGCTTCTTAGACCAATATATCCCACCTTGAACCAAAAGCCTTCATTACATCCCCACAGAAGTCCTACATGATCTTGAGTTGAGTGAGCTTACATTAGTGGTGACTCACATGAGGGGCAAGCTTATGGTACTTAGAGCCGGACTTGTGACCTTCCTTTAAGAGAGGTGAGTGTGTTTTACAAAATCCTCGTTCTGAGTGCTACAATCTAAAAGTGATGTTTGTTTATGGAGAGTTGAGGAGTATGATTTTGGGTTCCACAATGACGAAAGTAGTAGAAAGAGTTTCCTTGATGAGTTGAGTCAACTCTTGATGCTTTTGTGTCGCACTAATTCCATGGTTCTTAAAACAGGTTGAGTGTTGTTAATTACGCATTTGAGTTGAGGGCAATTGTTAGTCACAATTGATGCTAGATGAGGTCACTTTAGGACAGCTGAATTTTCTTTTCTTTTATATTAAGGAGGTGGGAATTACTTTGTTTGCTTGAGGACAAGCAAAAGCTTAAGTTTGGGGGAGTTGATAACTAGGGATTCTAGTCTATTTTACAGTCCTTTTTTCTTAAGTTTTGGATTAAAAGTGTATACAAGTAATACCGAAAGCTAACATGTTATGGTTGTTTGCAGTGTTTGGTCAAAAAGAGACAAGGAAGTCAAAACCAGCTCAAAAAGGAGTGAAACCTGCACAAGTGCAAAGCTGAGTCAACTGAGCACTACAACGGAAAATCAACTGCGGACGCGGAGGATCCACCGCTGAGGCGGTCTTGTTTCTGCACTCAGTGGTGGCAAAGTTCAGAGAGTATGTTTTTTAGTCCTGCAAGTAACCGCTGACCGCGATGCTTTTGTGTGACAGCGGTGCCTATACCGCGACCGTTGTGCTTTTATCGCGGTCCGCAGTAACAAGATTCAGAGAGCTACAATTTGGGGTTCTACAAGTCACCGCTGACCGCGGTGATTTTCTGCGGCAGCGGTGCATTTATCGCCCTCAACGGTAGCCAGATTCAGAGGACTAAGAACGAAGCTAAAAGTTGAAGACCGCGGTCCGCGCTTGATTTTATGCGGCCGCGGTTGTCTCAACACTGCAGAGCTCCATTTTCCGCTGTCAGCGGTACCTCCGTAGGGGCATTTTTGTCCGAAAAATTTAGTTGTGTATAAATACTTC
This sequence comes from Nicotiana attenuata, assembly GCF_001879085.1. Lineage (NCBI taxonomy): Eukaryota > Viridiplantae > Streptophyta > Magnoliopsida > Solanales > Solanaceae > Nicotiana > Nicotiana attenuata. Next base: position 56,443 of record NW_017672309.1, read on the forward strand.
TTTTTCAGATTTTTAGGTCATCTGTTAATTAGCTGAGCACGTGAATCGCCTACTTTTGCCTTTTTGAGTAATTTTATAGCTAGTTTTGCAATTAATCTTAGATCTTTATCTTGTAATTACTTTTTATGGGCTATTATTCATCTAAATCTTTGATTTTTTCAGTTATTATGAGTAGCTAGACCCATTAGCTAGGGTTGTGGCTCAATCTTAGTGTGGGTATTTAATAGGTCTTCTATTTTAGGGTTTTGATGTTTTTGGGTGAATGATATTTGGTCTGAATTGTGCTTTTAATGTTGAATTGGTGGTTGCAAACACTAATTTGTGCCTTTTTGACTTGGGCTCTTTTTGAGAAAGAGAGCCCAAGTTTAGGAAATTCAGGCCAACAAGGAATTGGGGTGCATTCTATCTCATTCAAGAGATTGATAGCCCCAATTAAAGCGTTAAACCTAGAGATAGTAATACCCGACTTGAGCCAACTTTGCTTGAACAATTTGGACACCCAATTGGGCTTGAGAAAGACAATTAGGGCAAAGTCACTCAAACTATCGAGAGGTATAGATTGAGTAGTTCCGTGCATTGGCTATATCACAATCCCAACTATAACAATTTTGCCCTAAGTTTTAGATCCCGTTAGATACTCACCTAGGAGTAAGTCACTTCCCTAGTGCCTTTCCATCATTAAGAAAACCTTACAAAAATATCATACTTAGTCTAATTACTTGCATCATTAGTATAAAATAGAATAATGAACAAACAAGAATGATTGGAAGTACAATTAAGAACATCGCACATTGCTAGATTAGATAGGAACCCAATTCCAAACCATTCTTAGCTCTCTGTGGATTCGATCCCGACTTATCGGGTAAAAGCTACATTGACCGATCTTGCCATTCTATAGTGGTGTAGGGTTGGCTCCGATCAGGTAGCAACAGTTGCGAGATTAGAAGGATTCCGACCACAAGTCGTGGTATGAGAAAGGGGCTTAAAGGGGGGAATGCACTGGCCTTTGGATTTATTCACAGAACGGTTGCCTAGATGACAAGGAGAGTAATAAAGTATTCGGAAGACATAGGCTATGAAAATGATAAGTGCACCAGTGAAAATTCGAGGACGAATGTTCCAAAGGGGGGGATGATGTTACACCCCATGTTTTCGTACATGAAAGTACGCCATGAGTAAATTGATATAAGCTCGGGAAAGAGATTATTTTTGAGGTTATGAGTATTATGTTATTTCAAACAAGTGATAAGTAAATTCGTGAAGGTCATAGGGTAAACGAATCAAAGAAAATGAGTTTCGTCGAAGTTTGACATTTTATGGTAAAATACGGTCCAAGCTATAATAACCCGTATTTATGGACTAGTGCCATACAAGGTACAACAGGACCATGATAGTAAGGTGTATAAGGTGTGTCAAAATCAAGTAGTATTTTAAGTAATTTGAGATAATTCTTGATTATGTGGGTAATAAATTAATTATTCGTTAGTGGGGGAATTAACAAAGTTAATTATTAACTAGTGGTTAATTAAGGTCTTTTGGATAAAGACCAAAGATGTCGCGTGGCAACAAGGCCATACCCAAATTGTGACTCTTACAATTGAGTGGATAGGTGGCAAATTTATTAATATGTGGCTTAGTCTTTAGTCATAAAATAAGCCTTGTAAATTCAAAGATCTACATATCCTTTAGCAATTAAGAGATACATATCTTTCAAAGCAATTCATGGCAGACTCTCTAAAGTACAGTAGATTTTGAAATTCAACCAATTCATGCAATTCTAAGGAATTTCAATCAATTCACGGATAAAAAAATTCCAACGAGATTTCTTAGCACCGTAGCAACGTGAGATTTTGCGATTCTAAAGGAGTACGGAGCAACCTTTTCCAAGAATATCATACGGATATTTCCTTACTCCAGGTATGTTAAGGCTATTCCTTCTTTCCTTTGGCATGATCTATATGACACAAGCGAAACAAGCAAATGCACAACTTCCATAAATTACTATATTCGTAGAAATGCTAGAGATGTGTATATTCTTATTCTCCCATGTGTCATATTATTCTATCATCTGTTCATGGGTCTCAAAAATACGTAAGTTGTAAAGTTTATTTCATGATATTAATCAGAGGCATAATGGCCTTATGATGTACCGAGAGATTTTATTGACGTATTTCATATGCATTTCATGCATTTATACTATATACATATATATATATATATATATATATATATATATATATATATATATATATATATATATATATATATATATATGGGATATGGGAAAGGTTAGGGTGTTATATACGCACCACGACCTGATCAGCTGGTATACGTTGATGATTTTGCCCACAGTGGCCAAGATGATATGATGGGATGCCCTTAGAGGCTTGATGATGTTATGAACACATGTACCTATGCACAACATGACATTCATACGCATATGCATGACACTATAAGTATTTCATGATTTACAGAGTTATCCAGACTTACAGGTTGAGTCGTTTACTCTATATTTCTTCCATGTCTTTTATGTACTTATTTATGTGCCTTACATACTCGGTACATTATTCGTACTGATGTCCCTTTTGCCTGGGGACGCTGCATTTCATGTCCGCGAGTCCCGATAGACAGGTCGAGAGTCCTCCAAGTAGGATATCAGCTCAGCGGAAGATGTTGGTGCGCTCTATTTACTCCGGAGTTGCTTGTTTGGTCAGTATGATTTAGACGCGTATTGTTTGGTATGGCGGGGCCCTGTCCCGACATTTATGATAAGTATGTACTCTTAGAGGCTTGTAGACATATGTCATGTATACGCATGCTTGTATGGCCTTGCCGGCCTATGTTTTGAGTCTACCGATGATCATGTTGGCCTTATAGGCCCGTATGTCACATGTATAATTTTTTTTTATATCTGGTTGGGTCGTCCTATATTGAGTACTCCCCTATGTCTATCCTGGTTAGCCCATGACGGCCCGTTTGGCCCATTTGCCAGTTAAAGTACAATAAGAAAGATATGTTATGTTGGTACCCGATTGAGTAAGGTATCAGGTACCCGTTGCGGCCCATCGGTTTGGGTCGTGACAGATTGCCTCCCCAATTGCATAAGGCTAAGCACTGCCTTTCCTTGCATCAAGACTAAGCATTGTCTCCGCTCCTTTGCATGAGGCTAAGCCCTGCCTCCTCAATTGCATAAGGCTAAGCACTGCCTTTCCTTGCATGAGACTAAGCACTGTATCCTAATTACATGAAACTAAGCATTGTCTCCCTTTCTTGCATGAGGTTAAGCCCTACCTCCTCAACTAAATAAGGCTATGCTCTGCCTTTCCTTTCCTAATACCGAATGCTATGCTACTTGAAATCTAGCATTATTTTGCCTTCCCGGGGCTAAGCTTTGTCCCCATCTTATGCAAGACTAAGCTCTGTCTTTTTTTGCTTCTTATATGACCCAGCATCATGTCTTTTTATTTCATGGGCCGAAACATCACCATTTTTATCCAAAGGTGCCATAGTCCGAAGGCATCATCCTCATAGCCGGAAGACACCATGCCATGGCCTGAGGATCTCTCAATATTGCACATCGTTATTCAAAGGCGTCATGGTTCAGAGGCAATATTCTCATGGCCCAAGAACATCATTTCATGGCCTGTGAATCCCTTATCTCACGATTCATGGCCCGGGACGTCATGGTCCAAGGAAATCATCCTCACCGTCCAAAGACAATCTCCATGGTCCAAAGGGAATTTGCATCATGTTTAAATTCTCGCAATAATCCATATATATTTGCATGCATCGTGTTTTAAGTTTTGCACGTAATCCAGGAAGTAGCCGTTCTTCAAACGGGAGCAATCTTCGCTCTGGTTTCCGTTCATGATGTTCATATTTTGCAAATGTTTTAAACGTAACCGACCATCATCAATTCCCGCCTCTTACTCTATGGATATTCAAGTACTTGCTCTATAACACATCCGTTAGGTTTCAGATTCACATTCATAACTCCGCATAAATCCACCCGACACTATCCTTCCCAAAAGAACATTTTTTTTCGAAACATACGACCATTCCTGTAACAACTCCATCTGTCTCGTTCAGCGTTGGATCCAAAACTACACACGGCCTGATTCTCGTAACACCAGGGATATGTAGGCAACTCAGGAACTAGGGTTCGACCCTTTTTTTTCTAAATCACATCATCCTACATTCAATTCGGCCAAAATTGGTCATCATTTTCTTTACCCGACAACTCTTCTATCATTCCCGGGTAAAGAGGGGCAACTGTTGATACCCAATTTTTTCCTCATATTTTTTAAAACATATATCTATATATATATATATATATATATATATATATACTACTTCAGACTAGTATATGTGAACTCGTCTATTTTAGTTTACTAAACTACTAACGACGTACTACTTTNTACCCAATTTTTTCCTCATATTTTTTAAAACATATATCTATATATATATATATATATATATATATATACACTTTCAGAACAGTATATGTGAATCCTCATTTTGTTTATAAACCTATACAAGCATTTTACATGATTCTCCATGATTTTTAGATTTTTAGAAGCCCTAAAATAATTTCCTTCTGCATTTTTATTGTATAAATATTCAATAATTATCCTTCAAATTATTTTTATGATCCAAACTTATTATTTACACCAACATGCATATCTTTTAAATATTTTATTTCATTTCTCATAATTACATTTGCATTTTTAGGATAATTTCACATTTTTGCAATAATAACCTATATTCATGTATAATTAAATTATTTATGCAAAAAATATCTTTTTATATTTTTATAATGATAAGTTTTTATTTTTAATCATTTTAATGCACAAATAATATTTTTTTATTCATTAATTACTTTTATAAATTATTTTTGCTAAAATATTGGGTATTTAAAAACTAGTCTCACACTAAACCTATTTTCGGACCAAACAATGGCCCAAAATTAACTAATACACTAGCCCATTATTTGCTTACCATATTTGGTTTTCTTTGGTATTGGTTACTCGATTTTAGTATTACTTAGGTATTTCACTAATTTTGGCAAATACCTCTTCTATATCGGACAAGAATCGACTCAATCTTGAAGATTTGTGTGATATTCCGTCCATATACGCGAGATGAACTGGATCCTTCATACCAGTTGTCTGATTTCGAGTTTAAAACCCTAACTAGGATTTGGAGTTTGATAATTTTCCTTTTCTTTTTGTTTTACTGATTTGCATGCAAGATTTTCCCCTTTTCTTCGTCTGTGTTTACTTGATTTCTTTCCTTACCAGTGTTTAATCAATTATTTTCCTTGTTTGTGCATCTGATTTTACTACTATATAAACCCCTCCCCCATTACCTTTAGACAAACCTAAATCGAGATAATCCCACTAAAAACTTGACGCTTTGCTCTGTGAATTCCTTATTATCTTGCTCTTTGTTTTGTTGTGGCCGTCCGAAAGCCAAGGCCACCGAGAATCTACTGTTCGAGGTTTCTGGGTTCTTGTGGATGTTTTGCTCTTGTTTGTTGTTCGTTTAACTGGTAAGCTACTTGACTCTAACAGTTTCATCCCTATGTGTTCTTGATTTGCGTATGTTCTCACCTTTGAAATTCTTGGCTTAATATGTTTTCTGGATTACTTTTGTGCACGAGTTTGTTAATTCTACTTTGTTCTAAGTCCGTTAGCATCTGATTTCCTCCTAATGCTACTAGCCCTGTGTTTGCCTAAGCCTAATTTGGGTAACTTGAGTACAGGGGTCTGGATGTTTCCCTAATTCATGCTTATTTGTTTTGTCTTTAACCTCTATAGTGAATGCTAGAATGTCTGTGTTAAATGTGACATGTTCACCTTCTATTTTGTCATTCAGCATGCTCACTTGATCCCCATACCCCATTAGTGATTGATTAAGTTCCTAACAGCTACTTCAACCTGTTTTCCTTCTCATGTTTGAACTATTTTGTTTCATGGCGTAATCCGGACCATCTTTAGTTAATTAGTCTACAGTGTCAATACTAGAATGCTTACGTGTGCTATTTGACATGAATTTACTTTCCCACTCTGTTATGAATCTCCTGAATATCAGTTTTGCATATGAAATGTGTTTTAATCAGTGTTAAGGCTTTTTCTATCAATTATGATCTTGTAACCCTGCTAATATGTCCTTCAGTATGTCTTTGGCTCACTCAAACCTTGGTTACTTCAGTGATTACTTGGTTTTTCATAATGTCTCTATGCAATCTTGCTTCCTGATAAGGGCTAATATGTCTGTCTTATGACACTAAGATGTATACTTAGCATAATTTGGACCTCTTAGGTTTTCAACTTGTTTGGTCCTGTGTATTTGAGCATGATAACCTCTATCAGTCTTGTAAACTTGTTTCCCCATAATTCCTTCAACATGTGGTTGTTATGTGTTACTTTACTGAGTGTTGAAATCCTGTTGAACCTACTTCTGAGTATTGATGAACCTTCTTCTAAATCTTGTGACCTGTTTGCTTAGTTGCTTGTGTTCCCAAATTTTGTCCCTCAAATATTGCCCACTCTCCCTCATCTGTTACTTATGCTCTCTGAACCTCTTATTCTTAGCCGGCTGAAAGCCAAGTCTATCAAGGCTCTCACTACTAACCTCCCTAGTGTGAGCATTGCTCGGGGTCCATCTGAGGCCCTTATGAACTCTGACACACTAGGGTCTATGGTTCCTTGGCACTCTATCCTAAATGCTCCATCCTACCCCCTTTCGACCTACTCAATGAGCCAACAGGCTTGTGAACATAGCTATTTTCTGAATCTTTGATGGCTACTGGGTTTTGGCTCTGAAGATTATTTTTTGGGCTGTTGTGAAACTATGTGGACTTGAAATTGAAGGCCTGGCCTGGCCGGGTATACTTTGGGCCTGTCTAAGGCCTACTATAGTTATTTTATAACTTTGTAATTTATTTCATTCATTGGGTCTGTAATAATTCTATAATAACAATTGGGGTATTAGTAAAATTGGGAAAATGGGTCTATTCTAATGTTTGCATGAAAGGGTAGAAATACTGCCTATAGGATTTAAGTGTTTAACGTGTTCAACATGCTCTGCTTTGATGTGTTTTGTTAGATAACATGCCTATAAGACATAAATAATCTCATATGCTCACATGTCTATTTTCACACGTTTTTGACTGCCTATTATACTGCAATACGGTAATTTATTTATTCAAATTACCTCATGTTAGACACCATGCCTATAGGATTACACTGAGTGATAAATACATGCTCTTCACAATATTCACATAGATATCATGGCTATAGGATTACATTAAGTCATGAATGCCTGCTCTTTGCATGTAGATATCATGTCTATAGGAACATAATCAAGATAGCTGCTATTTCTGTTATTCCATTATACCGTCCGCCTAGAAAGCATGCCTATAGGAATGAAAAGATAAAGAACCAATTTCAAGCGCTCATTCTTAAAAATCCTGCCTATAGGACTCTATCGCTCACCTAGGGAGTATGTTGATAAAACGCTGGTAATTGAACTATCCAACTATTCTACTGCCTTATTTTGCAAACTATTAGAAAGCATGCCTATAGGATCCAAACTGAGTAATTCTGAGTATTTCCAACGATCACCACTGCTAACTACTGTGTAGTTCATTTAGAAACCATGTATATAGGTTTAAAGTGATACCATGCATCTGAAACTGCCCGTACTTTTATTCCAAGTCATCTAGAAATCATGTTTATAGGTTTAAGGTTCTGAATTCTGAAATCTCCTACTTTGCTTATGTGTTTGCGTGCATTTGCTGTCTAAGTATGGGGGTCAATGTGAGCCTTTAGTTACTTTTATATGAAGTCTTTATATGTTTTGCTTGTCGCCTAGTTTTTGCAATTTTGAGCAGCCCAGATAAGGTCTAAAACCAACCAAATAGAGGTCCAAAACCCCCGGACCATAGGCATGGGACGGTTAGTGCACGCATAAGGCACGGTTTAGAATAAACTAGTGCGCTTTAGGTAACAACATAAAGATAGTAATCGGGTAGCAGGAGATGATAGTCTGTGCCCGCTGAATAATACGAGTAACACCCCATCTTGAGGGAGTTACGAATTATTATTTATGTTGCACGGGGTGATCCTTTAGGCTAAAAATTTTAGGACCCCCATCTTGTCTTTAAATCAATTAATTATGTTTAATAATGAACTTCCCAAACTCCTTGTTTTCTTTGTCTTTGTTTGTTTGACTAATTCATATAATTTAAGTTCGGCCGGGACCCACAGCTGTGGACCTCGAAGAGTGCCTTACACCTTCTCTTCGAGGTAATTTGAGCCCTTACCCGATCTTTGGTGACGCAAACTGGTTAAACCTGAGTTATTTGCAAATAGGTGCCCTAAGGTACCTCGAACCCGTTAGGTGGCGACTCTCTCTTTTAACACCCTTCCTTAAAAGAGTTGTAACGTGTCGAAACCCGATTTCGCGAGAAAATGAGGCGCAAAACCACACACATAGATAGCTAGGGATGGGGGACGGGTTGCTAGAGGCCGCCCTAGAGGGGGAGGCCAGGCTAGATTCTATGCTTTTCTGGGTAGAATGGAAGTAGTTGCTTCAGACTCAGTCATTACAGGTATGGTTCCGGTTTACCCTAGAGATGCATCTGTCTTATTTTATCCCGGATCCGCTTATTCATATGTGTCATCTTACTTTGCTCCGTATTTGGATATATCTCATGATTCTTTGAGTTTACCTGTTTATATGTCCACGCCTGTGGGAGATATTCTATTATTATGGACTGTGTGTATCGGTCGTGCTTAGTTGTTATTGGTGGTTTTGAGACCAGAGTTGATCTATTTTTACTTAGTATGGTAGACTTTGATGTTATCTTTGGCATGGACTGGTTGTCGCCCTATCACGCTATTCTAGATTGTCACGCTAAGACTGTGACGCTGGCTATGCTAGGTTGACCATGGTTAGAGTGGAGAGGTGTATTGGATTATATTCCTAGCAGGGTGTTCCTAAAGGCTCAGCGGATGGTCGAGAAGGGGTGTGATGTTTATTTAGGCTTTGTGAGAGATGTTAGTGCTGATACTCCTACCGTTGAGTCAGTTCTGATAGTGCTTCCCAAATGTATTTCCAGCGGATCATCCGGGCATGCCACCTAAAACTGATATCGATTTTGCTATTGACTTGTTGCCGGGCACTCAGCACATTTCTATTCCACCATATCAGATGTGAGCACGTGATCTTTGCCTCTCATGATTTACTCATACAGGACTCTTAAAATTAGGATCTTTCTTTTAATTATTTGATTTTAGGATTTAATTGCATAATTTTCATGTTTGTTTGCATTTTTGTGTGCATTTTTAATTTATATAATTCATGGAAAATACAAAAATACGTATTGCATTTGCATTTAGGATTTAATTTTACATTAATAGTTAGGATTTTACAAAAATACAAAAATCACAAAAAATTGATTTATTTTGCTTTGTTTAATTTTTAGCTTTGAATTTTGTTAGTTTTATTTTAATTTGGTATTTAATTAATTGAGTTAATTATTAATTAGAGCTTAACATAATTTGGTAGGTTAATTTAGTTTTTTAGAGTTAGTTTAAGGTTTTAGTTTTTAATTTGAAAAGAAAAGAAAAGAAAATTACAAAGAAATTGAGTCTTTTAATAGAGATCCCCAAATTTGGGCTGGCCTAAATAAAACTCAATCAAACCCCCTTAAACCCGTCCAAAAAACCACCTGACCTAGCCCAGACCCACGTCTGACCCGGTCCGGTCCCCCTTACCACCCAAAACGACCCTATTTTGCCTTAATCAATCCTGGCCGTCGAGGTTTCATGATCTAACGGCCAGGAACCTAGGGTCTCACCCATATATTAGTGTCCACACAGACCCCCCCCCCCTACCCCCTCGTCTCCCGTCTCTCACCCCCAAACCCTAGAGACCCAAAATACCCTAGCCGCCCTATTTTCCACGCCGTCTTCGCCGTCCGCCGCCTACCGAAAATCGCCTCCGCTGGTGGGGAGTCTCCAAACCACCCCATTTTTACACCATAGACTCCTCTCCTTCTCCTCTTTCCAAATCTTCCAACCCTTCCTTCGAATCCCAGCCAAACCTCTAGAATCTTGAATCAAAGAGAGGCGGCCAAAACCCTAATTCCTCCAATCAACCCCAAATTAACGCCCTATGACTGTCTTCCCTCCCCCAGTCCAAATCTTCACTCAGATTCGTTCGAATATCTTTGTAACTCCTCGAATATCAAATCGAAGAGTCGAGCCCTGAGAGCCTAAAGTCGGAATCATGCATACAAGTCATTTTAGGAGTTTTCTGTTTGGTTCAAGTTGGTTTTGGCACAAAATAGTGACACTCGTTTGTTCTTCACTAAGAACAAATGTTTGCCACTGTTTTGGGTCGAACCAGTGCTTCAATTTAATTTCAAGTTTAGCCGGTGAGTTTCGTTCTTTTTTTGTTTTCAAAATCATTTATGTAAGTCACCTCTGTTCTTTCCTCTCCTTTAATTTGTTTTCTGATTTCTTTAGTTCTATCAATCGCCCTGTTGGAACCTTTGATTTGGTCACTTAGCTTAATAGCTTAATCAGTTCCCTGTTTGTTTGTGATCGTTAATTAGTCAATTTGTTTGGTTCTTTTGAGTTTTCTGAATTTGTTTGGGTTTCACTTTGCTATTTGGGACTCTGAGGTCAATCCAGACCTCATTCTAAGGGAATTCTGCTTGGCCTGAATTTGAGGCCATGTCTGTTGAGACATTGAGCCCATTGGAGATCTATGACCCATACCCGCTGACCCAGGTTGGTCTTCAGGGTAAAAACATGTTAAACAAGGGGTAAATTAGGAAGCTTAGGATAGGGGAATCTTTGGTAACTGAAATAAGAAGCTTCTAGTAGGGGTTTTAGCCAAATTTCAGACTTTTGGGTAGGTTAACTTGGGTAGCAAGTCAGAAAATCAGGGGCTAAGTAGCTATTTCAAAATTTGAAAAGGGCTAAAGTGCAAAATCAAAATCTGAAGTTTGCCCTATTTGTTTGCCTATAAAGGAACTTCACCTTACCTTGCAAGGCAGAAGAAATAGACCCTAGAGATCCAAGAGTTGAAAATACAGAGGAAAGATTTCTATGAGCTAAAAGTCCTGAAAATCCAAACGACTGAAAACTCTATGGAAAATACTATTTCGTTGAGTCCTGTTGGTGATTTCTGAAATTTCTCCTAGTGTTGAAACAATTTTAGGTAGCTGATAGCTGAAATCAATTGAAATCGAGTCTAGTTGAGGTCTCTGCTTCATTGCTGGGTTTGGAGTTGATTTTCTAGATTATTTTGCTTCACTTTCTGGGCTAAAACTGGTTGTTTACCTACTGATCCTGTGCTGCTTTGTTGAACCTCTGATTCAATTTCTAATTCTGTTTGGCCATATTTAGGTACACAATTCTGTAACCCTGTTGATTGTGTAATGGAAATTTGAAGAATGAAAAATGGAAAAACAGAAGTTTGAAGCCTAGCATCAGTTCTTTGATTCAAAACTTTACTTCTTTTGTCCATCTAAATTTCCTTGCTCTGATCCACTGTATGAATAAGTTTGATTTTGAATTGTGGTGAAAACCTGATGTATAACTGATGTAACAGAGCCAGTAGTTATATCCTGCTTGTTAGATGATGTTAACTGTATTGGATATCTCTCAGTTGTGTAATTTTCCTAGACTATCACGACATGTTTAGATGCAATTAAGTGGATTCATAGGCATGCATTAGATACTGATTGTTCATTAAGTAATTAAAGAGGTCTAGGTTATTTCAAAGTTAAGCTAAAATGGTTGAAACCTATTGGGTGTATACTATGGGATATGCTGTAGAATTCTCTTTAAAAAGGATTAAACAATTTCTTCTGCAATAGTGATTATGTGCAATATTTGAAGTTTGATGCATGAAGATTCAGCATATGTTGGTTTAGTTGTTCCATGTTTAAATATGTCAGTGTGTGCAAAATTGGTACATGAACACTAGCGAAGAGGAATCCAGGAGTTTAATGTTGAAAGGTTTCATAAGATCAATCCATTATGGGCTTTCATCTGATGTTCTCTAGTTAGAGTTTGCATTAAGCGATGAGTTTCAAGGGTATGATTTGTTTTAATGAAATCAGTGTTCAGCACAAAAATTGGAGTTTGATAGCAAGGCATGAATGCAAGATGATTTGTGATGCATTTAATATTTCCTGCATATCAAGGTGTTAGATGTTGATGAACAAGTTTATTTGGCATAATTCTTTGGTTTGTATGTCCCTTTGTGTCCATCTGGGCTCGATGCTGGGTCTTCTACCTTCAGCCTGCATTTTGTAGAGTTTGGGCCTCTTATGGGCCTGAATGTCGAAGTTATTATGAGATAAGAGGGAGTTTGCTGCTTCAAGGTGGAGATGTCCAGTAATTGATGGGCCTGCTGCCAGGCCCAAGCGTGGTTTTGAATATATGACGTATCAGGCCCTTCTCTTTACTGGACCATTGAACGACACTTTAGGTTCGCACTTAGTTTAAAAGTAACTGTAATCTCTTTAAGCTTGATTTAATCAGTGGATCTTGATAGTCCTTATAGTTAATTTGAGGTGAGTTGTAATTAGATAACAAACAACCTATGGCCCTCCGAATTTTGGGTTGAATATCCTTTTAAAATAGAATTGAGGTGCGCCATGCCAGATAAAACCTCAAATGCGTGGCCCTCATTTATTTCTTTTAAAATACTTAGAAATTTAAGGCGTGCCATTTAGCAAATTTCCATGGCCCTCGCAAAGTTAACAACGCATTAGTTGCCCTAGGCGCGTATTTTAATACTGTTACCTTCTTAAACTCGGGTGTGCATTTCATGTGACCCAATCCAAATCTTAAAACGTTGAATAAAATGTGTTTCGGATTACGGGTGCATTTCATGTGACGCGATCCAAAGACATGTTATAGACGACGTTCAATCTTCCTTAAAATTAATTAAAAGCGGTAAATAATTTAAAATTGCACAATAGGTTTGAACATGTATTAAAAATCAGATAGTAGGCCGATTATGATAGTTTAAGCGATTGTGCTAGAACCATGGAATTCGGGGGTGCCTAACACCTTCCCTCGGGTTAACGGAATTCCTTATTCAGAATTTCTGGTTCGCAGATTTCAAAAGGAAAGTCGAAATTTTCCTCGATTTGGGATTCAAAATAAACCGGTGACATGGGACACCAAATAAACTATCCTAAGTGGCGAGTCTGATAAATAAATAATCCCATTTCGAATAATGTCACTTAAAGTGAAAAAACTCCCTTATACACTATCCTTCCGGGGGTGGTGTATAAAAAAGGAGGTGTGACAGCTCTAGCGACTCCGCTGGGGATACAAACCCAGAACATCGGTTCAAGGTTTAAGAATTCGAGCTTAGAATAGCTGTTATGATTGGCTTTATCTGATTTTCCTACATGTTTCATCCTAATGTGCTAAATGCTTTACCGCTTTGATATTTGGTGAATTGTATATATAAACTGCTACGGAACCCTTCCTCTCTCTGAGTCTTCTACATCATGGAGAAGGGTGCACTTCGTGTGACTTCTCTTCTGTCTAGAGTCTTATCCCATTTTAGAACGAGGTTCGGACAAGTTGCTAAGCCGGCGAAGCTTATGTATTCCCGATACGCTACCCCCTCTCGGCTCGAGTTGTCCGCTCGGGTAAGCCAGGTCTAGAACAATAAACCCAGGTTTTAAACCTAGTATAACAAAGCCTCATGCCGGATCCCTAGTAGGAACGTTTGTTTGCATCACGTGCATTTGACTTAGGAGACTCAACACAGGGGTTGGGTCTGTCTAGGACAGGTGTACCTGAAATGAAAAGACCATCCTGATGCATCTTACGTGCTACTTGTGCATTTATTTGTTTCGGCTTGCACGTTGACCGACTTCTAGAATAGGGTAGGAAAAATCAAAAAAGGGAAAAGAAAAAAAAAGAGAACAAGAGTGAGAGGAAGGCATTTTAGAAAATTCTCAAACTCTGCCGAAATTTTGAGAAAAATTGAAAAAAAAAAGAAAAGAAAGGCCTTGTTTTCAAAAATAGTTGGTTTTGTCGAATCTGCCCAAACTACGCCAGTTTGATTCTCATCGGATGTGGGATACGTAGGCAACCCCCATCGGGTCCAACTTCCCTTTTTGCAAAAAATAGCCCAAAAACAATAAAATTTTAATTTTTGACAAAAATAAGTCGGGTGATGCCATTCTTGTTTAAAAATAAGCTGAATGTCCCCAAAAGGGCGCCAGAAGGTTGTTTTTGCAAGAACAGCCACCTTGGGTCATTTTTTAACGGTTAACGGGCACAACCTTAAAATCTTCTTCCCCGAAGTGCTAAAAGGCCGTATCTGCAAAACCGGGTTTTTTTTTTGTTTTGAAATGAAAATTTTGGAAAAAAAATGGTGTTACTTTTTCTTTTATGTCAAAATGAGTTATTAAATCACCTTAATAAATGTGCAGGATGAGCACAAACGAAATTGAACCCTTCACAGTCCTTAATGAGATCCCCTTGAAGCTCCCCATGTGGTGGGATGATCTAGGAAAAGGCAGTAGAGAAACAGTGGTAAAAGTTCTGGGAGGCCTCGTCGGACTATTGAACGTCAAGCCAATGTTGGACATAATTGAAGCTTTAATACCTTTTTGGGACCCGACTCTTAATGTGTTCCGTTTCTCAGACTTTGAGCTCACACCTACATTGGAGGAAGTTGCGGGTTATGCAGGTCTTAATGGAAACCTTAGAAGTCGATATCCATTGTCACCAAGACCGATATCCCCCCACAGATTTCTGGATTTGCTGAGTATTAGTCGGTATATTCAGGACGGAAATTTATCTGAAGGGTATTGCACGCTCTAGTTCTTGTATCATCGATATGGTAACCCCCGAGGTTTTGAAGAGCCGAACACTGGTCTAACCCATGCCGGAAATAAAGACAAATGGGAGGCAAGGCGGGGTTTAGCTTTTATGGTAGCCTTCTTGGGTGTTGTAGTCTGTCCACGAAAAGATGGTAATATAGAGATATGTCTCGTGGGAATGATCGATGTTGCAATCAAGAAAGCCAATAGCACTGTGGTTCCTCTGATCTTATCTGAAATCTACCGAGCCTTGACTATCTGTCGGGAAGGGGGAAAGTTCTTCCAAGGCTGCAATTTGTTACTACAATTATGGATGCAAGAACATCTCTGCCGCCGGGTGGGGTATATGAATTACGGTTTGATCGGGTTGAGCTGCATTACGGTTTGATCGGGTTGGCAGGTATTGAATTCCCTGAAGGTACTGAAGCTTGGCTTGCACATTTGAGATCCTTGACTGCCGACAAAATTGAGTGGGCATTCGGATGGCGTCTGGAGCATCCAGCCTTACGCTCTCTACAGGGTTTTGCGCTAATTAGGAAGATTTCAAACCGTCCCCAATGATGAAGATCTGAGTAAACATGTCATTGAATTGGGCCCAAAAGCCGCATTTGCAGAAGGGAAAATTCGCCAAGTGTGGAATGAATGTAGATTTCTTGAACCTAAGACCATGGTGCGAGATCTAGCTAGGGGTGAAGTGGACCCTAAGTACATTGTCTGGTTCGGCAAAAGGTTCCAGATTCTTGAAAGGCCCGCAAAGAGACCCCATGTCCAACAGTTCATCGATGGGGCACAAGTGCAATGGGACTGGTTGACCAAAGAAAATGAGTACAGGGCCAAAATAAGCCAGTTGGAAAGGCAAGTCATGGAGCTCCAGTTTGAAAAGGGTGTTCAAGCCGCCGCAGACGAGGGAGAAAAGAAAAAACTAACCCAGGAAAATGAGGCCCTCAAAGCTCAGATCCGGAAGATGAAAATAGCTGCCAGAAACCCGGAAAGAAGCCGGGCTGATGAAAGACTTATAAGCGGTCTAAAAAAGAAAGTCCTCGAGTGTCAAGAAGACCTGGAAAAGTCTGAAGCCGGTCTAGCAAAAATCCGGGCACAATGGACAAAGAAGGCAGAAGAACGGGCACGATTTGTGCAACAAATGAAGAGGAACTATGAAGGGACCATCACTAGCCTAAGAAGAAAGGTAACTACTCTTGAGGATGAGGCAGCCAAGCAGGCTAAAGATTTCAAAGCTGACAGGGAGCACTGTTATGTTCTGATGGCTCAAATGGAGGAAGAAATACAGAAATTGCAAAATCAACACTTTCATGACTCTCAAGTGTTAGAAGCCCGGAACCAGCAGATAGGGCGATTGCTTCAGGAAAAAGGCAGAATTAGAGAAAGGATCAGAACCATCGCTGACTACATTACCATGAAGTGCCAAGCATGCGAGGACATGACTCGTACCACCTTTTTTGCTGCAGTGATGACTTTTGTCCTCCAAGTTATGAGTGATTTGGAGCGAGTACAAAGGGGTCTCGCACATAGGCCCGCGGCGAGGCCGAATGATGCCCCGCGGGCCCCAGTAGTTGAAGCTTTAATGTATTCCTGATTTTTCAAGCATCGAGTCTGTATTTTGGTTTATTTTGAGTCTGTTTGTAGTTTTTCTTTCCAAGAAAATGAGTAGTTTAACATCTTTTGTAATAGAGGCTTTATTAATGAAAAATCAAAAATTCCCAAAAAATTGTTTCCTTACTGTTCGCATTTATGTTTTCCTTGAACTACGTAATGATCTGATTCACGCAGCGTCGTGATACATAGGCAGTCCTCATCGGATCCGATCATAATTTTGTAAATAGTTCCAATAAGAAAAGAAAATGAAAAAGAAAAAAATGAGATGGAGAAGGAAGAGTGAAAGTGGAAAGAAGAAAAATGAAGAAAAATAAGTAAAGTCGGGATGAAGCATGCAACCGTTGCAAAACATGAAGAAATACATTTAACTGTATAGGTGCATCATACCCCAACGTGCGATTACCTATCTGTTATTTGTTTCAAACTAACCGTTTGCTGCTACTACTATCCAGTTCAGGTTTTTTATAAGAACGATGGTTGGTTTTTGTGGTAACCTGGCTTTGCACCCATACTTTACTAGATCAAAGGGGAGCATCAGAATGTCTTCAGAAATGACTCTGCCAATAATTCCCATCATGGACGATATCCCAATCGCGGGCATCGCGACCTCAGAATCGGTAGCTGCCAAAGAGAACAGGATCCTGCGTCTTCGGGTTATGGAAATGTGGGACACTTGGGCAAATGGAAGAGAGTTGCCAAGCACAATCCCGGGATTCCCCGAACTTTTTCCTAGAGCAAGTGGTACCTTTACTGTTCCGATCAGTCACCCAAATACACCACTAGGACAGTCGACTATCTCAGCTCATTTTGTGGGAACACCTTCTGAGGTTCGCCCCCAGGTGTTAATGTCTGGTGCAGCTTCAAATATCTTCACCGCCCCCCCATGCTAGGCCACAGCACAGCGTACACTGCCTAGGCCCAGTTTTGACCCCTCAGCTTTCACCTTCCAAACACCCACCTTCCAAACGGAACTTCCTCAGTTTCCCACTTATACTTATTCTCAGCCGCCCCAATTTGAGTTCACTGCAGGGAAAGAAAGGACTACCAAAACTCCTGAGCAAGAAGAAATTCCGAGAAAGATGAGGAGTATGGAACAAAGCCTCAAGAACATACAAGGCTTGAGTGGGCAAAAAAGTGTGTCTTATGCCGATATATGCATGTTCCCTCATGTGCATCTACCCATGGGATTAAAAACCCCAAAATTTTAGAAGTATGATGGACACGGTGATCCTATTGCTCATCTCAAGGGATATTGCAACCAGCTGCGAGGAGCCGGTGGAAAGGAAGAACTACTCATGGCCTATTTCGTAGAAAGTCTGGTTGGCATGGCCTCTGAGTGGTACATGGACCAAGACATATCCCGCTGGCACATCTGGGATGATCTTGCTAGAGATCTCGTTAGCCAGTTCCAGTACAACATTGATATTGCTCCAGATAGGAACTCATTGACAAACCTGAAGAAAAAATCCTCGGAAAGCTTCCGGGAGTACGCAGTAAAATGGCGTGAACAAGCATCTAGAGTAAAGCCTCCGATAGATGAGGTCGAAATGGTCACAGTGTTCCTCCAAGCTCAGGAAGCCGACTACTTCCAAAATATGATGTCTGCTATGGGAAAACCGTTCGCTGAAGCTATCAAAATTGGCGAAATGGTTGAAAACGGATTGAAAACGGGTCAAATTCTAAGCCAATCCGCAATCAGAGCTACCTCCCAAGCCATTCAGGGCAGGTCTGGAGGACTAGTAAAGGGCGAGAAAAAGGAAGAAACATCCATGGCAGCGTCGGGTGCAAGAAAACACCGTACTCCCAGATCCCTCTTCTCAGATAGGACCCCACAGCACTATTACTCTCACCAGGACCTGGCCTATGCTCCTCAGCCATACACGTTCATGAATGCTCAACCTCATGTCCGGCCACAACAACAAGCCAACCGGAACCAAGCTCCATTTCCTAGAAATCAGCCTCCTTACCAAACCCACTACAACTCTCGGCCTCCACAAAACAATTTCCACCCCCGTGAACCACCTAAGAGGCCAAATTTTACACCAATCGGCGAATCCTACTCCAGCCTATTTCCAAAGCTTGTTCAAATGGGTCTGCTACAGCCTGTTCCTCAAACTAGGCAAAACCCGGCCTCACCTGCTTACAGAGCTGGTACCAGATGTGCCTATCACTCAGGGGCGGAAGGGGACGACACGGATGATTGCTGGACCTTGAACAGAGAAGTGGAGAACTTGATAGAACAGAGGAAGATAGTGCTAAGGGATGAGGATGTCCCCAACGTGACTAATAACCCACTATCAGCCCACAACAACGGGCCGGTAATCGGAATGATTTGTGAGGATAAGGAATTTGACCCGGCATTGAAGGCCATAATCGCCATTGCTGATGTAGAGAGAAAACCAAAACTTCCCCGAAGCAAGACAAAGGGGAGAAAAAGAACAAAGCTACCCATTCAAAAGCAGAGAAGAAAAGTGAAATAGGAACCGGGGCAACGCCTACCAAAGATGTTGTTCTCTATGTCCCACGGGGCCGCAAGGAAAAGCAAATGACTTTGAGTCCTCCCAGGAGATTTGAACTGAACAAGGCGACCCAAATGTATGTGCCCAAGGGAGCTTATGTGACGCGGGGGCCAATTAATCCACCAAGGCTGAGTGAGCCCGTGGTTATTGGCCGCACACCACAGAAGCCCATGACAGATCCTACCGCGGTGCCTCGGAACTACCATAAATCAGTGGTGACCTATAAGGGCAAAGAAATCTCAGGAGAAGTTCAAGAAAATAACCCAGCTGAAAGGTATTTCAATTTGGAAGAAGTGAACAATGCCACTAGAAAGCGCTTCCCGGCTAAAAACCCCGTGAGTGCCGAAGAAGCGGAAGCCTTCTTTCAAAAGATGAAAATGGTGGATTATGAGGTGATCGACCAGCTTTAAAAATCTCCCGAACAAGTCTCCTTATTATCTCTGTTGATGAGCTCCACCGAACATCAGAAGGTATTGATCGAAACCCTTAACGAAGCCTATGTGCCTGTCGTGACTTCTGTAGAGCAGTTGGAAAGAATGGCAGAAAGGTTTTTCGCAACCAACCAGATCTCCTTCAGCAAAAATGACTTTCCCTCGGAAGGGGCTGCACATAATAAAGCCCTGCACCTAACAGTCAAATGCGAAGGGTACTACGTGAAGAGGGTTATGGTGGACAGAGGTTTTGGGGTAGACATCTGCCCACTCTCAACTTTACAGCGCATGGAAATTGGGACCGAAAGAATCCGACCCAACAATGTCTGTGTACGAGCCTTTGATGGTATAAAAAGGGACACGATTGGAGAGATCGATCTAATTCTGACCATCGGCCCAGTATATTTTGAAGTAACCTTCCAGGTTCTAGACATGGACACATCCTACAACTTTCTTTTGGGGAGGCCATAGATCCATGCAGCGGGGGTTGTGCCCTCTACTCTTCATAAGATGGTAAAGTTTGAGCATGAGGATCAAGAGATCGTGGTCCACAGGGAAGATGAGCAATCAATTTATCGGGACCCATCAGTCCCATGTCTTGAAGCAAGAGAAGGGAGTGAGCACATAGTTTATCAGGCCTTTGAAATTGTGGTTGCAGACCAGTACGAAGAAGGAAACCCTTGCCCCTAACCATTCCTTTCTAATGAATCCATCATGGTGGCCAAAGAAATGACCTGACATGGCTTCAAACTGGGGAAGGGACTTGGGAAATCTTTGCAAAGAATAGCTGAACCCATTACCTTGCCTGCCACTGAGAAGTTCTTCGGAGTAGGCTTCAGACCCACACCAGCTAATATAAAATGGGCAGACGACAGAAAGAATGATGGATGGGTTTTGCCACAGCCAGTGCCACATCTGTACAGAACATTTGTCAAGCCGAAATACAATGAAGAGGAGGAGGATGAGGCTTTTACAGCCGAAGAGATTAAAGAGATTTGTGGGGCAATGAGGAAGATACTATATGAAACCCACATGGTCCAGGCAGGGGAGGGCTCAAGCACCGCTGAGGTGCTGTATATGGGACCTAACGCCAAGCTGGAGAATTGGAAGGCTACGCCATTCCCAATCAGGCGGGAGTCCCGGTAGATCTGTCCTGTCACTTTTTTTGCATCGCGAGTTATTCCAGGGTGTAACTCGGGTGTTTTCTTTAGTTTTATGTCTTTTAATTTCCAAATGTAAACCCTATTATCTTCAATTTCCAAGAAAGGAAATCAATATTTCATCGCTCATCTTTCTTTATTCTTTCTGATTTTGTTATTTTTCTCTTTTATTTCTTCTTTCAGTTCTAATAATGCGACTTTAAATAACATGACATGCTTGCGGACTTCATGCCCAGATCCCAAAACGCTGTCAGAGTTCAAAATAATGAATCAAGAGTCAAAATGCAAAGAAGATCAAGTTTAAATGAAATAAAACAAAGAGTTGGAACAGTTGAAGGAAAATTGGTTCCAGAATTGGAAAGGTCCATACATTACAACAAGAGTACTGCCAAAAGAGTGCGTTGTACTTGGGACACATCGAAGGAAATGGCCCTAAAACAATTGTCAAAGCAAATGCAGTGAAAAGGTACTATGTTGGATCCTCCATATAGTTCTAATATTCTCTGGTTGGGATGACGAAGGCTTTCATTCTCGCTACCCAAACACTATCAACCCTTTGCAAACCCTTTGAGTCGGCTCTCATTCTTTGATTACCCTCTTTGGAACCTGGAAGTGTTATTGAAAAATGAAATAAAAAAAGAGAGAAAAAAAGGGAAGAAAAGGCAAAGAAAAAAAAAGAGAAGAAGAAGAAGAAGAGAAAGATGAAAAAAGAGAGAGAGAAAAAAAAGGAAATTGAAATGAAAAATGAAAAAGAAAGGAAAAGAAAGAATAAAAAGAAAACAAAAACAAACAAAAAAACAACAACAACAAAAACAACAAAATCAAAATGTTTCCGTGAACTATGTTTGACTTGATTCCGAAAGGATACGTAGGCAGCCTCTCTCTGGGGTTCAGTCACACCAAAACAAAATCCCGATTCCCCTCAAAAGTGAAACTGGGGCAGATGATAAAATGGTTCGGAAATGAGCCCAACAGAACGGTTCCAAAGTTGTAATTCCATCCAGATTCTTTTTACCCGAACCTTGTCCAAGTCCTTCTGATCAATTGGCAAAGGCGTCGGAATTAGAAAACATCGTTGTTGGAATCTGATACAATCAACTGAGAGAAATAAAATGAGAGAGTCTTATCGGTGAAAACCTACGGGCACCATAAGGCGACGGTGAGCAGAGAAATTGAAAATGAGAGAGCCCGTTTAGTGAAAACTTGTAAAGAGCATTATCGGGCGACGGTGAGAAGAGAAATGAGAGAGGTCGATCGGCAAAAACCCGCAAAGGGCGCCGTCGGTACCACTGAAAGAGTCCTGGCAAGATCCCCTGGTTTTGAAACACGGGTCACAATGAGTTTATGAGAAGTTTGGAAAGTTTGTGCGGGTTGGGCATCCAGTCCAAGAAGCATGTCATGTCTATTTGAAGCCTGCATGAACCCCAGATAAGTCCTTAATTCATTCTCGAAAGGGAAACTTCTCTTTAAATTCATTTTCTTGCCTTTTGTTTACTTTTCCTTGAATCCCTTTCGGTCTAACTCTGTTTTCGAAACTAATTGTAACGACCCGACCGGTCGTTTTGAGTTCTAGCGCTCCGTTCAGCAGTCGGAGGCCTTGAACAACTCCATTGCAGGTATTACGACTTGTACGTGTGGTCGGAATTTAGTTTCGGGAAGTTCGGAGTTGATTTGGGAAGAGAATTCTCATTTCGGAAGCTTAAAGTTGAAAGAATGATCTAGGATTGGAATTTTGAGTAAACGACCTCGGAATCGGGATCTGAAGGTTCCAGCAGGTTCGTATGATGATTTCGGACTTGGGCGTATGCCCGGTGCGAGTTTTGGATAACCCGGGAGCGTTTTGGCGTCTATTGTGGAAGTTAGCATTTTGGAAGAAATTTCTTAAGTTTGGCTTGAAGTGAATTTCGGTGTTATCAATGTCCGTTTGGAATTCCGAGACTGGGAGTAGCTCCGTATGGTGATTCTGGAGTTGGGAGCGCGATCGGAAGTGAATTCGGAGGTCCGTGGACCATTTTGGAGCCATTTGGCTAAAGATAGAAATTTGGAGGTTTTTGAAGAGTTTGACCGGGGGGTTGACCTTTTGATATCGGGGTCGGAATCAAATTCCGGAAGTTGGAGTAGGTCCGTAATGTCATATATGATTTGCGTGCAAAATTTGAGGTCAATCGGGCGTGATTTGATAGGTTTAAACATTTGAAATAGAAGTTGGAAAGTTCAAAGTTCATAAAGCTTGGATCGGGGTGTAATTCATGGTTTTAGCGTTGTTTGATGTGGTTTGAGGCCTCGAGCAAGTCCGTACTGTATTTTGGGATTGGTCGGCATGTTTGGTTGGTGTCCCGGGGGCCTCGGGTGAATTCCGAGTGGTTAACGAATCAAAAACTGATTTTGAAGAAGTGCTGAAGCACCTGGTATCTGGTATTTCCACTTCTACGGAAATGGGACCGCAGGAGCGGCCCCGCAGAAGCGGAGAAGAAGTCGCAGAAGTGAAAAGGTGGTCATGAGGAGGAGCCGCATAAGCGGCATATATTCCGCATAAGCGGAAAGGGGGTCAGGCCCAGGTCGGCGCAGAAGCGGCTATTGGACCGCTTAAGCGGAACCGCTGATGCGGTTTTGTGTCCGCTGAAGCGAAGATGGGCTGGAGCCCAGGGACCGCAAAAGCGGGTCGTTTTCCGCTGAAGCGATTTTAGTAGAAGCGAAAATGGCCCGCAGAAGCGAAAATGGCTGTAGGTAGAAGGGTTATTTTAAATGTCGGATTTTGCTCATTTCACCCATTTCCTTCACTTCATTTGGCAATTTTTGGAGGGTTCAAAGGAGGGTCTTCATCAAGCATGTTGAGGTAAGTTATTTCCACCTATTATGAGCTAAATATATTGATTATGTATGGATTAGGCATGAAAAATTAGTGTAAATATTGGGGTTTTGGTTGGAAACCTAGAAAATTATAAACCTTGGATTTTAGCCACGATTTTGAGTATGGAATTAGGAGAAAATTATATATTTGAGTTCCTGAGGTTATGGGTAACCTTTATCTTCGAGAAATTTCGGATTCCGGGCGCGTGGGCCCGAGGGCATTTTGGTCAACTTTTTATTCGGGGTTAGGAATTGTTATAAATTGAGTTGTAAAGTATAGTTGAGCATATATTAATGGATTTGTATGATCATTGGCTAGTTTTGGTGCATTGTGCGTTGGTTCAAGCCTTCGGAAGGATGTAGAATGCCGGTTATGAGTCTTCGGAGCGAGGTGAGTCTCCTTTCTAATCTTGTGAGGGGGAAACTACCCCATAGGTGAGTTAAATTGATTATGTGCTCCTATTTGTGGGGGCTACGTACGCACGAGGTGACGAGAGTCCGTGCATAGCTACTATTATACTATTGTCCGGGTAGTCTAGAACCCAAAAGCATGTTATACTTGGATTACTGTGAACGCACTCATAGTGGAATTGTTTAAATCACCTTGAATTGGCAAAGGAATTTAAAA